>NC_089506.1:136730785-137033815 GCF_036850995.1 Saccopteryx leptura
GGGGTGTTGCTCTGTTGCAACCAGGGCCATTCTAGAGTCTGAGGCAGAGGCCATGGAGCCGTCCACAGCGCCTGGGCCAACTTTGCTACAATGGAGCCTTGGCTGCAGGAGGGAGAGAGACAGAGAGGAAGGAGAGGGGGAGGGGTGGAGAAGCAGATGGGTGCTTCTCCTGTGTGCCCTGGCCGGGAATCGAACCCAGGACTCCTGCACACCAGGCTGATGCTCTACCACTGAGCCAACTGGCCAGGGCCTCATTGTGGTTTTAATTTGCATTTCTCTAATGATTAGTGATGTTGAACATTTTTTCATATGCCTATTGGCCATCTGTATGTCCTCTTTGGAAAAGTGTCTATTCAGTTCTTTTGCCCATTTTTTGATTGGGTTATTTATTTTCCTGGGGTTGATTTTTCAAGTTCTTTACAAATTTTGGTTATTAACACCTTATGATACTTATTGTTGAATATATTCTTCCATTGTGTTGTTTGTCTTTTTATTTTGTTCATATTGTCGTTAGCTGTGCAAAAGCTTTTTAGCTTGATATAGTCCCATTTGTTCATCCTGTCCTTTATTTCACTTGCCTGTGGAGATAAATCAGCAAATATATTGCTGCGAGAGATGTTGGAGAGCTTACTGCCGATGTTTTCTTCCAAGATGTTTATGGTTTCACGACTTAAATTTAAATCTTTTATCCATTTTGAGTTTATTTTTATGTATGGTGTAAGTTGGTGGTCTAGTTTCATTTTCTTGCAAGTATCTGTCCAATTTTCCCAACACCATTTGTTAAAGAGACTGTCTTTATTACATTGTATGTTTTTACCTCCTTTCTTAAATATCAATTGTCCATATAGGTGTGGGTTTATTTCTGGGTTCTCTGTTCCATTGATCTATATACCTGTTCTGATGCCAGTATCTACCTGTTTTGAGTACAGTGGTTTTGTAGTATAACTTGATATCAGGAAGTGTGATGCCTCCCACTTTATTCTTCTTTTTTAAAATTGCTGAGGCTATTAGTGTTCTTTTTTGGTTCCATATACATTTTTGGAATATGTGTTCTATATCTTTGAAGTATGCCATTGGTATTTTAACAGGAACTGCATTGAATTTATAGATAGCTTTGGATAATATAGACATTTTAATGATGTTTATTCTTCCCATTCATAAACACGAAATATGCTTCCACTTGTTTATATCTTCCTTGATTGCTTTATTCAATGTTTTATTATTTTCCGAGTACAAGTCTTTAACCTTCTTGTTAAATTTATTCTTAGGTACGTTATTTTTTTTTTGTTGCAATAGTGAAGCGGATTGTTTCCTTAATTTCTTTACTGACAGTTCATATTTGGTGTATAAAAATGCCTCTGATTTCTGAGTATTAATTTTATACCCTGCCACCTTGCTGAATTCACTTATCAGGTTCAGTAGTTTTTTGACTGAGACTTTGGGGTTTTCTATGTACAGTATCATATCATCAGCAAATAATGATAGTTTTACTTCTTCTTTTCCAATTTGGATGCCTTTTATTACTTCTTCTTGTCTGATTACTGTGGCTAGGACTTCCAGAACTATGTTGAATAAGAGTGGTAAAAGGGGGCACCCCTGCCTTGTTCCTGATCTTAAGGGGATTGCTTTTAATTTTTGCCCATTGAGTATGATGTTGACTGTGGGTTTGTCATAGATGGCCTTTATCATGTTGAAGTATGTTCCCTGTATTTCCACTTTGCTGAGAGTTTTGATCATGAATGGGTGCTGGATTTTATCAAATGCTTTTTCTGCATTTATTGATATACTCATGTGATTTTTCTCTTTCATTTTGTTTATGTAATGAATCATATTAATTGTTTTGCAAGGATTGTACTAACCTTGCCTTCCCAGAATAAATCCCACTTGATCATAATGTATGATTTTTTCATGTATTGCTGGATCCAGTTTGCTAATAGTTTGTTGAGAATTTTAGCATCTAAGTTCATCAGGGATATTGGCCTTTGTTTTTCTTTCTTGTGTAGTGTCTTTGCCTGTGTTTGGAATGAGAATTATGCTCATTTCAGAAAAGGAGCCTGAAAGTCTTTTCTCCTCTTGAATATTTTGAAATAGCTTGAGAAGGATAGGAGTTAGTTTTTCTTTGAATATTTGGTAATATTTGCCTGTGAAGCCATATGACTCTGGACTTTTGTTTGTTGGGAGTTTTTTGATAACTGTTGCAATCTCTTTTGATGTAATCAGTCTATTTAGGTTTTCAGATTCTGGCAGATTGATTTTTGAAAGATTGTAAGTTTCGAGGAATTTGTCCCTTTCGGCTAGGTTGTCTAATTCTTTGGCATATAGTTCTTCATAGTATTTTCTTGCAATCCTTTGAATTTCTGCTGTGTCAGTTGTTACTTTTCCACTCTCATTTCTAATTTTATTTATTTCAGTCCTCTCTTTTTTTATTGGTGAGTTTGGTTAAAGGTTCATCAATCTTGTTTACCTTTTCAAAGAACCAGCTCTTGGTTTCATTGATCTTCTGTATTGATTTTTTAGCCTCTATGTCATTTATGTCTGCTCTGATTTTTATTATTTCCTTTTTTCTCCTTCCTATGGGATTTGTTTGTTGTTTTTTTTTCTAGTTCTTTTAGATGTAGGTTTAGGTTATTTATTTGGGCTTTATCTTGCTGCTTAAGGTATGACTGTAGTGCTATGAACTTCCCTCTCAGGACTACTTTTGCTGTGTCCCATAAATTTTGAGTTCTTGTATGTTTATTTTCATTTGTTTCAAGGAAATTTTTTATTTCTTTTTTTTATCTCATTGTTAACCCATTTGTTATTTAACAACATGCTATTTAGTCACCAGGTGTTTGAATTTTTTTGTTCATCTATTGTAGTTGATTTCTAGTTTCATGACATTGTGATCAGAGCAGATGCTTGATATGATTTCAAGCTTCTTAAATTTATTATATTCATATTGTGTCCTAACTTGTGGTCTATCCTAGAGAGTGTACCATGAGTACTTGAAAAGTATGTGTATTCTGCTGCTTTAGTGTGAATCCTTTAGGGTGAAAGATTCTGAAGATATCTATTAAATCCAGTTGATCTAGTGTGTCCTTTAAGGTTGCTGTTTCTTTGTTAATTTTCTTTTTTGAGGATCTATCCAGTGATGTCAGGTGGTATTGAAATCCCCTACTATTATAGTATTGCTATTGATCTCGCCCTTTATGTTCATCAAAGTCTGCTTTATAAATTTAGGTGCTCCTATATTAGGCATATAGGTATTTATAATGGTTATATCTTCCTGTTGGATTGCTCCCTTTATCATTATGTAGTGACTTTCTTTATCCCTTACTGTAGCCTTTGTTTTAAAGTCTATTTTGTCAGGTACAAGTATTGCTACCCCAGGTTTTTTTCATTTCCATTTGCATGAAATATTTTTTTTTATCCCTTTACTTACAGTCTGTGTGTCTCTCTTTTGAGATGGGTCTCTCTTAGACAGCATATATACGGGTCCTGTTTTGTTATATATTCAGCTATCTTATGTATTTTTTTTTTTTTTTTTTTTTGTGGCAGAGACAGAGAGAGAGTCAGAGAGAGGGACAGATAGGGACAGACAGACAGGAAGGGAGAGATGAGAAACATCAATTCTTGTTGTGGTTCCTTAGTTGTTCATTGATTACTTTCTCATATGTGCCTTGACTGGGGGGCTACAGCAGACCGAGTGACCCCTTGCTCGAGCCAGCAACCTTGGGCTGAAGCTGGTGAGCCTTGCTCAAACCCAATGAGCCCGCGGTCAAGCTAGTGACCCGGAGTCTCGAATCTGGGTCCTCTGCGTCGCAGTCCGACACTCTATCCACTGCACCACCGCCTGGCCAGGCCCTTATGTCTTTTGATAGGGGAATTTAATTCATTTACATTGAAGTTTATTATTGATATGTATTTGATTATTGCCGTTTTATTCTTTAAATCTACATTCTTCCTTTTCTAGATTTTTTCCCCTTTGTTCTTTTCACAGCAGGCCCCTTAACATTTCTTGCAGCATTGGTTTGGTTGTAATGAATTCCATGAGTTTTTTTTAATCTGTGAAGCTTTTTATTCCTCCTTCAATTTTAAACGATATCCTTGCTGGATAAAGAAGTATTGGTTGTAGGCTTTTGTTTATCATTACCTTGAATATTTTTTAACATTCCCTTCTGGCTTCTAGTGTTTCTGTTGAAATATTCAATGTCATCATTATGGGGGCTCCTCTGTAGGTAATTGAGTGCTTTTCTCTTGCAGCTTTTAGTATTCTTTCTTTATCCCTTAATTTTGGTATTTTGATTATGATGTGTCTTTGGAGTCCTCTTTAATGAGACTCTCTGTGCTTCTTGAACTTGTGTGACATTTTCCTTTATCAATTTAGGGAAGTTTTCTGCTATGATTTCTTCAATCATGTTCTCTATCCCTTGTTTTTTCTCTTCTTCAGGAAACGCTATGATGTGGATGTTGGTTCTCTTCATGTTGTCACAGAGCTCCTTTAGAGTTTCCTCAGACTTTTTGAGCCTTTTTATTTTTTGCTGCTCTGCTTTGGTGCTTTCATTTATCTTGTCCTCTAACTCGCTGATTTGATCCTTTGCTTCATTCAGCCTGCTTTTAATTCCTTCCAGTGTAGTCTTCATTTCTGATATTGTTATTTGTCATTTATTACTGGTTCTTTCTTATGATTTCAATGTCCTTTTTGATGCTTGCTATCTCTTTATTTAGGTGATCATTATGTCCACCCATTGTTTTTCTAAGCTCTTTGAGCATCCTAACAATCATTATTTTAAACTCTGCCTCCAGTAATTTGGTTATTTGTATCTCATTCAGTTCTTTTTCTGGTTATTTCTCTTGTTGATTCATTTGAATTACATTTCTGTCTTACCTTTTTGTCTTTGTATAGACTGCTCCTTTGCATGTGTTGTTTGTGTAGCTAGGTGAGTATAGGGTTGGTGTTTTCTGCCTCCAGCTTTCATTTGTATTGTTTCTAGATCTTCTTGGGTTGGCATCAGCTGTTGTTTGTAATCTGCTTTGGGCTACTTGTCTGCTGTCATTGTTCTTTTTGCTATTTGTGTCTGCGTTTTATGTTTCTTAGCTGGGTCAAGTGTGTGGAGCCCTTCCTTAAGATACCACTCTAACAAGGGTTGTTAGGTCCTGGACTGATGCTCTCCATATCTGGCCACTGGATGTACCCGCCCTGGACCTCCCTGGCTGTAGCCTGGCACAGATCAGTGGAGGTTACTGCCCATGACTGGCCCTTATCAACCTTTTTGGAACTACAGGTGGTCCAGATCTTGTGGCTCCCTCTGCTGGGCCCAGGTGCCATTGTAAATATCAGCTACCCTCCTAGGCTAGCTTTTATCTACTCTTGGCCTGGGGGAAGTTTGTTTTCAAGTCCAAATCCCCCTGAACTCCGCTTTCTGCTGCCTCTTATTGCTGGCTACTTGTTGGGCTCAGTACTGTAATTCAGTGATTATGTACAGAATTGCATATGGCTTGCCTCTAAGCCTCAAGTGTCAATCTATCCAGACCTCTTTTTTTTTTTTTGCATGTTATTTTATTTTATTTACATCTTCTTTAGCCCTCTGAAGGGTGTGGCCACAGGAGTCCAGTGGGTGTGGCCTTCTAGGCTCTGGGGTTCTGGGCTTGGGCTCTGGTTCTGGGGCTGTGGACCCTCACCTCTCCAGGCAGCCCACCCCGCGGAGTGTGGGCTTGCGCAGAGGATGGGCTTGTGCTTACCCTCTGGGGCTGCTTCTGCAGCCGCTTGGGTGTCCGCTGCCACGGGCAGGCTTGTGTACTCACACTCCAGTCACCGCTGTGGCTGCACCTGCTACCATCGCTGTGGGCGTGCTTGTGCACATGCACTCCGGTTGCCGCTGTGGCCTCCCCAGTTTCCTCTGCCGTGGGCAGGCTTGCAGTTGTGCACTTGGGTTGTTGCTGAGGCCTCCCCGGTTTCCACCGCCGCGGGCGAGCTTGTGTGTGCAACCGCTGCCGGCCCTCCGGCCCTCCTGCGAGTACTTAGCAGCATAGGGGGGGGGGCAGTGTCGCTCAGACCTCAAGCACTTACTAATTGTGTCCCTGATGTGTTCCCTGCTTCCAAGTGCCACTTTGCTCTGACTGGAGCAGAAGAGCCTCTGGTGGGTGGAGTAATTTCTTCCCTATGCTGGTGTTGCTGCTCCCTGATAAAATGGTCACTTTAGATTTGGGCAGTAATTCAGCCCAGGGGTTAAGGTGGCTGTCCCTCAAAGTGTCCCTTCTTGTGCCTCAGAGATTACACCCTCACTGGCAACTCCAGTCCTCTCAGTGCTCCCCACTCCTGGAGCCTGGGGTAAATGGCTGTGAAACGAGGTTTTTCTACACGGTCCCTTTAAGACGGAGTCTGGGTCTGAGAGTTCTGTCTCTCACAAACAGTATCCCGGCTCTTTTCTCAGCTCAACACTTTTAGGCTCTGGGGTTCTAGGCTGGGGCTCTGGTTCTGGGGCTGTGGATCCTCACCTTTCCAGGCAGCCCACCCCGCTGCGAGGGTCCCTCCCAGCTGCCACTGGCACGTGGCAGCGGGGCAGCCCTTTCCGCATCTCCACCTCTCCTACCAGTCTCAGTGTGGTTTTTTCTGTGGTCCTTGGTTATAGAATCCTCTTTTTTTTTTTTAATTTTCTTTTATTAATTTTTAGAGAGGAGAGAGAATGAGAGAGAGAGAGAGAGAGAGAGAGAGAGAAAGAAGGGGGAGGGAGGAGCTGGAAGCAACAACTCCCATATGTGCCTTGACCAGGCAAGCCCAGGGTTTTGAACTGGCGACCTCAGCGTTCCAGGTCGATGCTTTTTATCCACTGCAACCTTGGGGTCTCAAACCTGGGTCCTCCGCTTCCCAGTCCGATGCTCTATCCACTGTGCCACCGCCTGGTCAGGTCATTATTAATTTATAATAACTGTAAACAGAATTGTTAAATGAACTTGAATGCTCCTGTCATCATGAATCCTTTTTGTTTTCTAGGTGGGCAAATCATAATAGTGTGAGCACAGGTCAGGCTAGAATCCTCTTAATTTAGTCAAAGTTGGTTTTTCAAGATGGTTGTCCTTAAAATTAAGTTTTAATCCACTTTGGTTCTCAGAGATAGTAGTTGGAACTTCTGCCAGTCTGTTGCCATCTTGCCACCCCCTCCTACATATACTTATATGAGTGTCATCAGCATAAAAAGATGCTGTAAAGCAAGAGTGCACGTGATTGCTGCACACATTTTTCCTAGAAATTGTAAATAATACAATATGAACAAAATGACGCTGTATTGAAAAGAAAACATGTCTTCATTAGGTCAGATGATATAAAAAGCACCAAAGATTTATTTTAAAAAGTATGATGATTATTAAGACAATTTATTTAGGCAATCAGTTAAAAAATATACCTAGCAAAGTTAATTTTAAAAGTGAACAGGTATTGTGTTCCTAAAAGGGAAAACTGTTTTAGAGATGTCATTTCCCTCCAAATTTATACATTTAAAAGAACAACCATTAAAATCCAAATTGGGAACTTCAGTAACATTTGTTTATTTAAGCGTACCTAAAAATGAAAACTTACATAGAAAGGAAATTCAGCTAAACAACCTACTAGCAATTGTGTTAGTATGATTTTTGGTGATTTTTTTCTAACAAATATTCATGATCACAGTAATGTTGTCTGTAGTTGGAGGCATTCTTTCAGGCTTTAGAAATAACCATTTCCCCCCCCCCCCTTTTTCTAAAGTGAAAAAAGGGAAGATACTGAGGCAGACTCTCACATGTGCTCATACTGAGATTTATGTGGCAACCCATTGGGGCTGATGCTTGAATTATCCAAGCTATTTTTAGCACCTGGGGCTGATGTGCTCAAAAGAGTTATCTTCAGCACCTGGGGTCATGCTGAATCCAGTTGAACCAGTGGCTATGGGAGGGAAAAAGGGAAAGATTAAAGAGAGGGAGGGGCAGAGAAGCAGATGGCTGCTTCTCCTGTGTGCCCTGATCTAGAATCAAACCCAGGATGTCCATATACTGGGCCTATGATCTATCCACTGAACCACTAGCTAGGGCCTAGAGATAACAATTTTCTAAGTTTAAACATGAAAGTAACTCATAAAAGATCAAAACAAATAGGCAAACTACCCTAGAGAAAGAGAGAATGGCTTCCCACTCTACAAGATTTAACAGTAATTAAATGGCAACCAAAAGAAACTAATCAGTTACTAAAACTTAAAAAAAATATATTAAAGGAAACACTGGAATTGTCAATTACACTATTCAACAGAGAGAGATTCTTACCCTACGCATTTTAAACAATGTTGCCCAATGGTAAGACTATCCCTAACTAAAGAGCAAGATGTATACTGCCACTATTAGATTATGCCATTAAATAATTCATTCTTACAACCACTCATGAGAATTTGTACTTATTCTGTGCTCACACTATTATGATTTGCCCACCTAGAAAACAAAAAGGATTCATGATGACAGGAGCATTCAAGTTCATTTAACAATTCTGTTTACAGTTATTATAAATTAATAATGACCTGACCAGGCGGTGGCACAGTGGATAGAGCATCGGACTGGGAAGCGGAGGACCCAGGTTTGAGACCCCAAGGTTGCCAGCTTGAGCGCGGGCTTATCTGGTTTGAGCAAGGTTTACAAGCTTGGACCCAAGGGCGCTGTCTTGAGCAAGGGGTCACTCAGTCTGCTGTAGCCCCACGATGAAGGCACATATGAAGAAGCAATCAATGAACAACTAAAGTGCCACAATGAGAAACTGATGATTGATGCTTGTCATCTCTCTCTATTCCTGTCTGTCTTTCCCTATCTGTCCCTCTCTCTGACTCTCTCTCTGTCTCTGTAAAAAAAAATAAAAAAAATTAATAATTGGATTCTGATATATATCCTGATATCAATGTAGACATATCCTTTGCTAAGATGTGAATCTTTCTTTGAAAGACAACTCTATTCCAATCTATCTGAACCTGAGGGTCAGATTCTGTGCTTTATAATCTCACCAGTGGAAAGACAACTTCCTACAAGGCTTTTTGAAATACAGCCTGCCAGCCTGTCCAGTGAACCTAAACATAACTGATAAGCAAGAATGCATTCTAAATTGTTAAAAGTACACAATTCCTACCATTATTTAAATTTTAATTGATAAATTTATAGTGTATTATAGCTTTCCTTTCACTGATGCTCTTGATAATCTTTGAAAATGGCATTAAAATATTTAATTCACAAGTGGTACAACTTGTTCTTGTGATGATTGCTTAAGATTTGTATATGCATAAGTGAAAAATCATATCATAACACATTAAATTATGAATGTTGTAACTATGATTCAAGGTTTACTACAAAAACATAGCATGCTGGTTTAAGTGCATTTTTTCCTTAATCTCCAAAGATAAACAGAAAAAATCTACTTTAGTCTAATCAAGAGACTATATGAATGCAATATATTTCATCTTTAACTAGTGGTATTTGGGGCCAGAAATGATAATTCATTAACTCATAGTAGATGGCTTAAACAATGACAGCATTACATAAAAACTAATAGCAGTAACATGCTCACAACTTCCCTAAATAGGATTATTGGTACAGGGGTATGTAAAACTTTTTAAAATAAGCTAAGGGACAAAGCATAAAAGTTAAAGTAAAATTAAGTATTTCAAACCAACAAATGTATTTTTTTTGTTACTCATATAAAGCAACATCATACCTAAGAAACCTGTGGGAAATGTCTATTTCTTTTAGAAAACCTTAAAATTGTCACTAAATTTTTGCAAAGAATCTATCTAGGCCCTGACTGGTTGGCTTAGTGGTAAAGCATCAGCCTGGTGTGTGGAAGTCCCAGTTTCAATTCCTGGTTAGGGCACACAGGAGAAGTGACCATCTGCTTCTCCACCCCTCCCCCTCTTCTCTCTCCCTCTCTTTTTCCCTCCTGCAGCCATGGCTCATTCAAGCAAGTTGGTCCCTGGTGCTAAGGATGGCACTATGGTCTTGCCTCAAGTGCTAAAATAGCTCAGCTGCCGAGCAACGGAGCAGTAGCCCCAGATGGGCAGAGCATGCCAGTAGGGGACATGGCAGGAGTCTGTCTCTCTGCCTCCCCACCTCCCAATAAGAAAAAAAAAAATCTAAGCATATTGTGTACATAGAGGTAAAAAATTTAAGTAGATATTTATATTTAACCTTTGAAATAAAAATCATTACTTCCATTAATTTTTGTATAAATACTGCCAAAGTGAATGGGTAAAGCAATGTAACTGTATTTAACCTATTCATTCCATTATTTACTCTCAACTCCATTGTTTACATTCCGAGTTCAGGCCCGTTTTTTCTAATCAGCTCTGACTTCTTTTTGCCATGTCCTCTGTGCATGTGTTCAGCCCCAGCATTGGCCTAGGACAGGGGTCAGGAACCTTTTTGGCTGAGAGAGCCATGAATGCCACATATTTTAAAATGTAATTCCGTTAGAGCCATACAACGTTATTATTATTTTTATTAAAGATTTGTCTGCCAGCCAGATGCAGCCATCAAAAAAGCCACATCTGGCTCGCAAGCCATAGGTTTCTGACCTGAGATAGATGATTTGTAAATATTTTATTTTATTTTGAAAGGTACCTTTCATTTTGTTGATGGTCTCCTTACTGTGCAGAAGCTTTTCAGTTTGACGTAGTCCCACTTGCATATTTCTGCATTTGTTGCTTGTGCTTTTGGTGTCATATCCAAAAATTCATTGCCATATTCAGTGTCAAAAATTTTTTTTCTATTTCTTTAGTGCTTTTATGTTTTTTTTCTTTTTTAATTATTGTGTTAACATGTCCCACTCATTATAGCCATCAACCCCCAACAATGTGCCCTCTATTACACTCCTTTTGCCCACTTCACCCTGATTCCCTCCTTCACTTCCCTCATGGATTTGCTGTCCTGTTATCTGTATCTCTGTGTTATGTATAATATAATTTCACTAATCCCTTCACCTTCTCTGATCCGATGCTCTCATCATCCCTCCCTCTGAGAGCTGTCCCTCTGCTCCCTGTGACCCTGCCTCTGTCTCTATTCCGTTCCTCAGTTCACTGTGTTCATTAGATTCCACATATAAGTGAGATCATATAATATTTGTCTTTCTTTGCCTGGATTATTTGACTAAGCATAATAATCTCCAGGTTCATCCATGCCATTGCAAAACATAAAATTTCCTTCTTTTTCATGGCCACATAGTTTCCACTGTGTATATGTACCATAGTTTTTTATTCACTAATCCACTGATTGATTCTTGGGCTGTTTCCAAATCATGGCTATTGTAAACAATGCTGCCATAAACATGGGGGTGCATATCTTCTGTTGCATCAGTGTTTTGGGATTCAAAACACTTTTAGGATATGTTCCCATAAGTGGTATAGCTGGGTCAAAAGGCAGTTCCATTTTTAATTTTTTGAGGAAATGCCATACTGTTTTCCACAGTGGCTGCACCAGTCTGCATTCTTACCAGGAGTGCAGGAGGGTTTCTTTTTCTCCACACCCTCACCAGCACTAGTTGTATGTTGATTAGTTAATAAGAGCCATTCTAATAGGTGTGAGGTGCTATTTCACTGTGGTTTTAATTTCCATTTATCTGAGTAGTGACATTGAACATTTTTTCATATGCCTATTGGCCATCTGTATGTCCTCTTTGGAGATGTGTCTATTTGGTTCCTTTGACCGTTTTTAACAGGATTTTTTACCTTCCTGGTATTGAGTTTTAGAAGTTTCTTATAAATTTTAGTTATTAACCCCTTATCAAATGTATCAGTGAATGTGTTCTCCCATTGTGTGGGTTGTCTTTCTACTTTGTTAATGTTGTCTTTTGCTGTGCAAAAGCTTTTTAGTTTGATATAATCCCATTTGTTTATTTTGTCCTTTATTTCACTTTCCCATGGAGATATATCCGCAAAAATATTGCTATGAGAGATATCAAAGAGTTTACTGCCTATGTTTTCTTCCAAGATGTTTATGTTTCTGCAACTTATATTTAAGTCTTTTATCCATTTTGAGTTTATTTTTGTGAATGATGTAAGTTGGTGGTCTAGTTTCAATTTTTGGCATGTACCTAATTTTTTCAACACCATTTATTTGTTTTGTTTCTTTTTTTTTTTTTTTTCTGAAGCTGGAAACGGGGAGAGACAGTCAGACAGACTCCCGCATGCGCCCGACCGGGATCCACCTGGCACGCCCACCAGGGGCAACGCTCTGCTCACCAGGGGGCGATGCTCTGCCCCTCCGGGGCGTCGCTCTGCCACCACCAGAGCCACTCTAGCGCCTGGGGCAGAGGCCAAGGAGCCATCCTCAGCGCCCGGGCCATCTTTGCTCCAATGGAGCCTTGGCTACGGGAGGGGAAGAGAGAGACAGAGAGGAAGGAGGGGGGAGGGTGGAGAAGCAAATGGGCGCTTCTCCTATGTGCCCTGGCCGGGAATCGAACCCGGGTCCCCCGCACGCCAGGCCGACGCTCTACCGCTGAGCCAACCGGCCAGGGCCTCAACACCATTTATTAAAGAGACTGTCTTTACTCCACTGTATATTCTTCCCTCCTTTGTCAAGTATCAATTGACCATAAAGGCATGGGTTTATTTCTGGATTCTCTGTTCTGTTCTATTGATCTGTATGCCTGTTTCTTATGCCAGTACCAAGCTGTTTTGATTACAATGGCCTTGTAATATAACTTGATATCAGGAAGTGTGATACCTCCCACATTGTTCTTTATTGTCTAGGTTACTGAGACTATTCAAATTCTTTTTAATTCCATATAAATTTTTGGAATATTTGTTTCAGATATGTGAAGTATGCCATATTTTAATAGAAATTTCATTAAAGCTATACATTGCTTTGGGTAGTATAGACATTTTAATGATGTTTATTGTTCCTATCCATGAACATGGTATATGCTTCTACTTGTTTGTATCTCCTTTGATTTCTTTTTACAATGTCTTATAATTTTCCAAGTATGAATCTTTTACCTCATTGGTTAAATTTACTCCTAGGTACTTTGTGTGTTTTTTGTTGTTGTTGTTGTTGTTGCAATAGTGATGGGGATTGTTTCCTTAATTTCTCTTTATGGCAGTTTATTGTTGGTGTATAAAAATGCCACTGAATTCTGAATATTAATTTTATATCCTGACACTTTGTCAAATTTATTTATCTGGTCTAGTAGTTTTTTGACTGAGACTATAGAGTTTCTATGTACTGTATCATGTCATTAGCAAATAATGACAGTTTTACTTCTTTTCCAATTTGGATGCCTTTTATTTCTTCTTCTTGTCTGATTGCTATGGGTAAGACTTCCAGAACTATGTTAAATATGAGTGGTGAAAGGGGGCACCCCTGCCCTGTTCCTGATCTTAAGGAAATAGCTTTTAATTTTTGAACATTAAGTATGATGTTGGCTGTCAGTTTGTCATATATGGCCTTTATTAAGTTGAGGTATGTTTCCTGTATTTCCTCTTTGCTCAGAGTTTTGATCATAAATTGGTGCTAGATTTTATCAAATGCTTTTTCTGCATCTATTGATATGGTCATGTGATTTTATCCTTCATTTTGTTTATGTCATGAATTACATTTATTGATTTGCGAATATTGTACCAGCCTTGTCTCCTTGAAATTAATCCCACTTGATCGTGATGTATGATCATTTTAATGTATTGCTGGATCTGGTTTGATAATATTTTGTTGAGAATTTTAGCATCTATGTTCCTCAGGGATATTGGCCTATAGTTTTATTTATTTGTAGTGTCATTACCTGGTTATGGAATGAGAATAATGCTTACCTCATAATATAAGCTTGAAAGTCTTCCCTCCTTTGAATTTTTTGAAATAGCTTGAGAAAGATAGGTGTTAGTAGTCCTTTGAATGATTGGTAAAATTGCCTGTGAAGCCATCTGGTCCAGGACTTTTGTTTGCTGGGAGTTCTTTGATAACTCAATTTCATTTTTTGTAATTGGTCTGTTTAGGTTTAATGATTCTTCCAGATTGAGTGTTAAAAGATTATATGTTTCTAGGAATTTATCCATTTTACCTAGATTTTCCAACTTTTTGGCATATAGATCTTAATAATATTTTCTTACATTCCTTTGTATTTCTGCAGTGTCACTTGTTACTTCTCCACTTTTATTTTTAATTTATTTATTAGGGTCCTCTCTCTCTTTTTCGTGATGAGTCTGGTGAAAGGTTCATCAATCTTATTTACCTTTTTAAAGAACCAGCACTTGGTTTAATTGATCTTCTGTATTATTTTTTTAGCCTCTATGTCATTTATTTCATGCACTGATCTGTATTATTTTCTTCCTTCTACTTCCTTGGACTTTATTTGTTGTTCTTTTTCTATTTCTTTTAGGTGCAAGGTTAGGTTGTTTATTTAAGCTCTTTCTTGCTTCTTAAGGTATGACTGTAGTGCTATGAACTTCCCTTTCAGGACTTCTTTTGCTGTGTCCCATAAATTTTGAGTTGTTGTATGTTCATTTTCATTTGTTTCAAGTAAAATTTATTTCTTCTTTGATGTCATTGTTAACCCATTCATTATTTAACAACATGCTATTTAGCCTCCAAGTGTTTGAATGTTTTTCAGTTTTTCTATAGTAGTTCATTTCTAGTCTCATGCCATTAGAGAAGTCTAGTCTAGTCTCATGTGATTAGAGAAGGTGCTTGATATGATTGCAATCTTCTCAAATTTACTGAGATTTGTTTTATGTTCTACCATGTGGTCTATCCTAGAAAATGTACCATAAGCACTTGAACATGAGTGGTAGGAAATGAATGGATTGTAATACATGAGAATGTTTTATATTTTTAATGTTATTTTTTTTTTATTAAAGATTTGTCTGCAAGCCAGATGCAGCCATCAAAAGAGCCACATCTGGCTTGCGAGCCATAGGTTCCCGACCCCTGGCCTAGGACATGAGGACAGTGTGGTTTCCCTAAAGCATGTGGGTAGAAGGCACATGCTTTGAGTTGTTTACAGAGTTCAGGCCTCTCATTGGATCTGTATCTTCCACAATCTCCCTGTTACTTTTCTGGTTCTGTTGCTCATACATTGCTTGGCCCAACAGAGATGGCTTCCTCAAATTTGCTGCTGTCAGAGAGGAAAAGTGATGGTGGAATAGGGGAATGTTACAACTCCTTCCTCCCAGAACCAAAGTGGATTACAACTTAACTTAGGAACAATCATCTTGAAAAACCAACTTTGGACTAAACTAAGAGGAATCTATAACCAAGCATCACTTAAGGAACCACACTGAGCTGGTAGGAAGGGTGGAGACACAGAATAGGCTGCCCCACTCCCAGGAGCTAGAGGCAGCCTGGAGGGACTCTCATGGCGGGTGGGTTGCCTGGAGAGTTGTGGATCCTCAGACTCAGGACCGGAACCCCAGCCTGGAGCCCCAGAGACTAGTGGAGGCATACAGAGAGTATTTAACTGAAAGAAGAGCTGGGTTATATTTTTGGAAAAAGGAGACAGAACTCTCAGACCCAGGCTCAGTCTTAAAGGGACCGTGCAGAAAACCTTGTTCACAGCCACTTAACGGGCCCTGGGAACGGGGAGCACAGAGAGGACAGGAGTAGTGAGAGGAGAGCATAGCCTCAGGGACACAGGGATAGACTGTGGGAGACAGCCACCTTGACCCCTATACTGGGTCACTCTCTAAACCTAAAGTGACCATTTTCCCTGTGAGAACCAAGCCAGCAAAGGGAAGCAATTACACCGCCCACCGGAGGCTCTCCTGCTTCATTCAGTGCAGAGAGACCCTTATAAGCAGGGGGCACATCAGGGACACAGGTTTGAATGCTGAGGTCTGAGCTATACTACCCCCTGAAACTGATGAGTGCTCTCTGAAGGGCAGGAGAGCCTGGTTGCAGTGGTGGCCGTGGCACTTGGCCAGCGCAATAGCAGGTGTTGGAGCCCAGTGAGGCAGCCAGCAAGGTGGTGGTGGGGAGGGGAGCCTAGCAGCCTGCACGGGGGGGGGGAGGGTGGCGAGGGAAGGAAACTGGAGAAGCCTCCCACATGTCCGTGGTGGTGGAGCCTGGTGGCCAGTGTGGCGATGGCGAAGGGACAGAGCCTGGAGATGCAGCCCATGTGCCCATGGGGCATGGAGCCCAGTGAGGCGAGGAGTACCCAGCACCCAAGGGGCAGCCTGAGCTGTGCCCTGCAAGCCTGTGTGCCCGGCAGTGCTGGTGCCCGAGTGCCTAACAAGGCGGTGGCAGCGGGAGGCCCGCGGAAATACCATACCTCAGGAATAGAGAGGCCACACATACTGGCCAATAGTAGATTAAATCATCCTAGGAGTGCAGCTGATATTTACAGTGGCATCAGGGCCCAGCAGAGGCAGCCTCAAATTCTGGATTGCCTGTAGCTCCAAGAAAGTTGCTAAGGGCCAGTCATAAGCAATGACCCCCACAGTGCCAGATTCTGGCCAGGGAGGTCCAGGGCTGGTACATCCAAAAGCCAGATATGGAGAGCATTAGCCCACACCTTACCCAGCTAAGGCATAGAAAACGCTGACATAAATAACAAAAAGAGCAGTAGCAGCAGACATGTAGCCCACAGTAGATTACAAAAAACAGCTGATGCCAACTCAAGAAGATCTAGAAACAACACAACTGAAAGCTGGAGGCAGACAACACCAACCCTATACTTAGCTAGTTACAGAAACAACACATCAAAGGGAGCAGTATATACAGAGACAAAATGGGAAGACAGAGAAATGCAATTCAAGTGAATCAACAAGAGAAAACCCCAGAAAAAGAACTGAATGAGATAGAAATAACCAAGATACTAGATGCAGAGTTTAGAATAATGATTATTAGGATGCTTAAAAATCTTAGAGCAACAATAGATGGACATAATGAGCACCTAAACAAAAAGATAACAAGCATCACAATGGACATTAAAATCATAAAACAGAATCAGACAGAAATGACCAACACAATATTAGAAATGAAGACTATACTAGAAGGAATTAAAAGCAGGCTGAATGAAGCAGAGGATCGAATCAGTGATTTAGAGGACGAGATAAGCAAAAGCATGGAAGCAGAACAGCAAAAAGAAAAGAGGCTCAAAAAGTATGAGGAAACTCTAAGAGAGCTCTGTGACAACATGAACAGAAACAACATTCACATCATAGGCATTCTAAAGAGAAGAGAAAGAACAAGTGATAGAGTAGTTGATTGAAGAAATCATAGCAGAAAACTTCCCTAAATTGATAAGGAAAAAGTCACATAAGTTCAAGAAGCACAGAGAGTCCCATTAAGGAGGAACCCAAAGAGACCTACACCAAGACACATCATAATTAAGATACTAAAGCTAAGAAATAAAGAAAGAGTACTAAAAGCTACAAGAGAAAAGCATTCAATTACCTACAAAGGAGCCCCCATAAGGATGACATCAAACATTTCAACAGAAACGCTGAGGCCAGAATGGAATGTCAAGAAATATTCAAAGTTATGAAAAACAAAAGCCCACAACCAAGACTTTTTAATTCATCATGCCTATTATTTAAAATAGAAGGAGGATTAAAAATATTCCCAGATAAAAAAAAAAAAAAAACTCAAGGAATTCATTACAACCAAACCAGTGCTGCAAGAAATGTTAAGGGGCCTGTTGTATCAGAACAAAGGGAAAAAATCTAGTAAAAGAGGAATGTAGATTTAAAGAGTAAAATGGCAGTAAACAACTACATATTAATAATAACCTTAAATATAAATGGATTAAATGATCCAATCAAAAGATATAACGTAGCTGAATGGATAAGAAAACAGGACCTAAACATAAGCTGTCTATAAGAGACACACCTCAGAACAAAAGAGATACACAGACTGAAAGTGAAGGGATGGGAAAAAATATTTCATGCAAATGGAAATGAAAAAAACCTGGGGTAGTAATACTTATATCTGACAAAATAGACTTTAAAACAAAGGCTATATAGTATGGGATAAAGAAGGTCACTACATAATGATAAAGGGAGCAATCCAACAGGAAGATATAACCATTATAAATATCTATGCACCTAATATAGGAGCATCTAAATATATAAAGCAGATTTTGATGGACATAAAGGGCGTGATCAACAGCAATATGGGATTTCAATACCACCTGACATCACTACATAGGTCCTCAAGAAAGAAAATTAACAAAGAAACAGCAGCCTTAAAGCCACACTAGATCAAATGGATTTAATAAATATCTTCAGAACCTTTCACCCGAAAGCAGCAGATACACAATCTTTTCAAGTACTCATGGTACATTCTTTAGGATAGACCACATGTTAGGGCACAAAACGAGTCTCAATTAATTTAAGAAGATTGAAATCATATAAACATCTTCTCTGATCACAATGGCATGAAACGAAATTAAATACAATAGCAAAAGTGAAAAACATTCAAACACTTGAAAACTAAATAGCATGTTATTAAATAACAAATGGGTTAACAATGAGATCAATGAAGAAATAAAAAATTTCCTTGAGGCACTGGCCAGTTGGCTCAGTGGTAGAGCGTCAGCTCGCCGTGCAGGAGTCCCAGGTTCGATTCCCAGCCAGGGCATACAGGAGAAGGGCCCATCTGCTTCTCCACCCCTCCCTTTCTCCTTCCTCTCTGTCTCTCTCATCCCCTCCGCAGCCAAGGCTCCATTGGCGCAAAGTTGGCCCGGGTGCTGAGGATGGCTTTGTGGCCTCTGCCTCGGGTGCTAGAATGGCTCTGGTTGCAACAGAGCGACGCCCCAGATGGGCAGAGCATCGCCCCCTGGTGGGTGTGCCGGGTGGATCCCGGTCGGGTGCATTTGGGAGTCTGTCTGACTGCCTCCTGGTTTCCAACCTCAGAAAAATACAAAAAAAAAAAAAAATACCTTGAAACAAATGAAAATGAAACATACAGCAACTCAAAATTTATGGGACATAGCAAAAGCAGTCCTGAGAGGGAAGTTCATAGCATTATAGGTATACCTTAAGAAGAAAGAAAAATCTCAAATAAACAACTTAACCCTGCATCTGAAAGAACTAGAAAAAGAACAGCAAGTAAAGCCCAGTGGAAGTAGAAGGAAGGAAATAATAAAGATCAGAGTGAAAATAAATGACATAGAGGCTAAAAAAATAATACAGAGGATCAGTGAAACCAAGACCTGGTTCTTTGAAAGGGTAAACAAGATTGATGAACCTTTAATCAGACTCACCAAGAACAAAAGAGAGAGAATTCAAATAAAATTAGAAATGAGCATGGAGAAGTAACACCTGGCACAGCAGAAATACAAAGCATTGTAAAAAAAATAGTATGCCCCCAAATTATACAACCTAGGTGAAATGGACAAATTTCTTGAAACATATAATCATTCAAAAATTAATCTGAAAAAATCAGAAAACCTAAACAGACTGATTACAACAAATCCGATTGAAACAGTTATCAAAAAGTTACCAACAAACAAAAGTCCAGGGCCAGAGGGCTTCTCAGGTGAATTCTACCAAATCTTCAAAGAAGAACTAACTCCTGTCCTTCTCAAGCTATTTCAAAAAAATTCTAGAGGGAGGACTTCCAAGCTCCTTGTATCAGGTGAGCATAATTCTGATTCCAAAACCAGGGAAAGATATTACAAAGAAAGAAAACTATAGGCCAGTATCCCTGATGAACTTAGATGCTAAAATTCTCAACAAAATATTAGCAAACCAGATCCAGCAATACATGAAAAAAATCATACATCATGATCAAGTGGGATTTATTCTGGGGAGGCAAGGATGGCACAATATTCGCAAATTAATGTGATTCATCATATAAACAAAAGGAAAGATAAAAATCACATGATAATGTCAATAGATGCAGAAAAAGCATTTGATAAAATCCAGCACCCATTTATGATCAAAACTCTCAGCAAAGTGGGAATACAGGGAACATACTTCAGCATGATAAAGGCCATCTATGACAAACCCACAGCCAACGTCATTTCAATGGGCAAAAATTAAAAGCAATCTGTTGGTCAAATAAGTTTGTAAATATGATATATATGTTTGCTCGCTTGTGACTTATATTGGGTGTGGGGGACAGGCTATAAGCAGGCCAGGTCGTTGTAGCCTAAGGTTTGGTTTTGGGACTAAGCTTTTCCCCACACCCTTGACTGATTGTATGAGCTGGGTGGTGCACTCTCATGAGGAATCCAATTATGCCTTGGATAAGTGACTTTGTATCAGAGACTTCCTTGTTTGTATATTGGATTAAGGGATTTTGGTTTTCTACACTATAAAGTGGGACAGACCAGGAGCTTGGACACACAGTTCCTGCTATCACAATTGCAGGGGCTTCCCTGATCCCTTGCCCTTCATGGGAAGAGCTGGTTTTCTGCTTTTCCCTTGTCTTCTTTTGTGGTTTGCCTGTCTTGGTGAGACACCAATAAATAGGATGGCCCCCCATCCTCTGACTCCGCCATTTCTTTATCGTCTGCCCGAATCCAATGGGAACCTGCATGTGAATGGCCACGATGGCGGCTCCTGGCCTTACAACTGGCGTAGTCGGCATGATGGGGGGGGCCATCCTATTTATTGGTGTCTCACCAAGACAGGCAAACCACAAAAGAAGACAAGGGAAATGGCATCATGCTCTCCGGAACAGAGATGGAGAAATTGGCCGCCATTACCACACTCTCTTCCTTGAGGCAGCGTCTTCAGAACTGCCATGGCAACCCAGGAGACCATACCTTATTAGAATGGGTGATGGCTGCCATTCGTATGGTCTGGCAGAATGCTGGAGAACTGCCAGGGGCAATGAGTCGGTGGCAGTGCTACAGTGAGTTAGTAAAGGTCCTTCGAGAACTAGGTATGAAGAATGCTGTTTTCAACCCTGGGTCTCGTGGGCCAGACGAGGAAGTGTTTACGGCCAAAATGAGGGAATTTGTCCTTGCTAGCGCCCCGTCAGCCCTTTTTGGGTCACTTGTGGCTATCTTGGGCCCCTATGTGGGGCAGCCCATCAATGCAGTTACACAGATGGTAGCAGATTTGGGAGAGCTGGAGGCCGCTCGGGATCATAAAGCAGTGAGGGCTGCTGCCTATGTTTCCCCCCCCAACTAACAAGGGAAACGGGCCTGTAAAGGTTACCCGAACGCAGATGTGGGTAGACTTGACTGCGGCTGGAGCAGATAAGGGGAAATTGGATGGCCAGTCTAATAAAATTCTTTTGGAGCTTTGGCGGCAGCTTAAACCAGAACAGAAGTTCCAGCCACTGAGACGAAAGGCCCCAGCAGCTACCAATAAAACGTTTGGTGCGCGCACAGCTCGGTTACAAGATTATATGATAGAGACGGCCGAGGGAGAGGGGAACTCCCAAGACCCACTGTACCAGTTTGAATAGGAAAAAGGCCGAGGGACCCGTCTAACGGGGATGGGCGGGGACCGGAGGCCACATGTGGAACTGGCTATCCACTGGTCCCCTTCCAATGTACAACGGGTGTTGGCCTTGGTGGATACAGGTGCAGAATGTTCCCTTCTCTATGGAAACCCAGAGCAGTTTGCTGGGACCTCAGTGGCCATTGACGGCTATGGGGGCCAAACTGTTCAAGTGAAGCCAATAACTATTCCATTGGGGATAGGGAGACTGCCTCCTAAGCCATATAAGGTGTATGTATCTCCTATTCCTGAATATATTTTGGGGGTAGATGTCTTGCAAGGACTGTGGTTGGAAACTACAGCTGGGGAGTTCCGGCTGCGGATCAGGGTTGTGAAGGCCGTATTGCGGGGACACATCACATTCCCCTTTGCAATTACCCGTCCCTCGGCGTGTGACTAACACCAAGCAGTACCGCCTGCCAGGTGGTTATGAAGAAGTCACAGGGACAATCCTCGAACTAGAAAAGGTGGGGATCATCCGGCCAGCACACAGTCCTTACAACTCCCCAGTATGGCCTGTGCGCAAAGCAGATGGAACCTGGAGAATGACAGTAGATTACAGGGAACTTAATAAAGTTGTTCCCCCTTTGCATGCTGCTGTTCCCTCCATAGCTAACATGATGGATCGGCTAAGCCATGAATTGGGGACATACCACTTTGTGGCAGACTTGGCCAATGCTTTTTTCTCTATTGATATAGCCGCAGAGAGTCAAGACCAATTTGCCTTCAGTTGGGAAGGGAGACAATGGACCTTTACAGTGTTACCCCAGTGCTATTTGCATAACCCCACCTTGTGCCATGGGCTGGTAGCTGCTGACCATTATATGGAAAACAGCCAGAGGTAGTCCGCATGTACCATTATATTGATGATATTATGCTAACTAGTGATTCTCTTTCAGAATTGGAGCAAGCAGTCCCTACCCTGCTATCCCATTTGAAAGCATGTGGCTGGGCAGTTAACGAGAACAAATTACAAGGACCTGGGTTATCTGTTAAATTCTTGGGAGTTGTCTGGTCGGGTAAGACAAATCCCTGATGCAGTTATAGATAAGATTCAAGCATACCCCGTGCCCACTACGGTAAAACAGTTACAGGAATTCTTAGGTTTGTTGGGGTATTGGCGAGCATTTATACCGCATTTGGCTCAGTTACTACGCCCCTTGTACAACCTTATTCGAAAGGGGGTTCGCTGGGATTGGACTGAGCAGGTGCAAGGTTCATTTGCAGCTGCTAAGAGAGCTGTCAAGGTGGCACAGGCCTTGAATGTGTTTGATCCTGCCAGGCCCTGTGAGCTGGATGTTCATGTAACCTCGGAGGGGTTTGGATGGGGCTTGTGGCAGCGGACAGAGCGCCTACGGCAACCTATTGGATTTTGGTCCCAATTGTGGAAAGGTGCTGAAGTTCGTTACTCATTAGTAGAGAAGCAGCTGGCAGCTGTGTATGCTGCCCTCCTGGCAACTGAGAGTATTACAACCACAACACCAGTTACAGTCAAAAAAACATACCCTATAGCTGGATGGGTGAGAGATTGGGCAACTAAACCACATAGTGGTATGGCCCAAATGTCTACCCTGGCCAAGTGGGGTGCCTATCTGCAACAACACTGTGCTCTTAGCACCAGCCTATTGAGGGCAGAACTGCAGGAAGTCTTGGGTCCAGTCACCTATGCGACCTTAGAGTCAGGTGCAACTGGGGCTCAGGAGGCAGAACCTGAGGTCAGTCCCTACCAGGAGGGGCGGGTGCCCATCCCCGAAGATGCCTGGTATACTGATGGTTCCAGCAGGGGCCAACCTGCCAAATGGACGGCTATCGCCTTCCATCCGGCCACTGAGACTATTTGGATGGACACGGGTACAGGCCAAAGCAGCCAATGGGCAGAATTAAGAGCTGTTTGGCTAGTTGCCCATAATGAACCTTCACCTCTGGTGATCTGTACTGACAGTTGGGCTGTCTATCGTGGACTGACCCTTTGGATTGCTACTTGGCACATTAACCAGTGGATGGTAATGCACCGTCCATTATGGGGTCAGGCCATGTGGCAGGACTTATGAGAAATAGGACACCAGAAGCAGGTGACAGTATATCATGTCACAGGGCATGCCCCTCTAGCCCATCCTGGGAATGATGAGGCAGATACGTTGGCAAGGGTGCGATGGTTGGAGACTGCACCTGCAGGTGATGTGGCACAGTGGCTCCACCGGCGCCTGCTTCATGCAGGACAGAAAACTATGTGGGCTACGGTTAAGGCTTGGAACTTGCCTGTGTCCTATGCAGAGGTACTTGCAGCCTGTGAGCAATGTGCAGTATGTTCCAAGGAACACCCTCGAAGACCACTGGTGTCACCTGGACAGATCCAGAGGGTCATGTCCCACTGACACGATGGCAGATAGACATCATTGGACCCTTACCAAAGTCAGAAGGGTACCAGTATGCAGTCACTTGTGTAGATACTGCCACCGGGCTGCTTGCTGCTTACCCCGCTCGTAACCCTGACCAGAGGGCAGTCATACAGGCTCTGGACCGCCTGAGCGCTGCATACGGGCGACCGCTGGTCCTTGAAAGTGACAATGGTACCCACTTCACTGGTTCAACGGTGAGGCAATGGGCTCAAAAGCTGGGGGTGGACTGGAAGTACCATGTTCCCTACCACCCCCTGGCTGCTGGTATCATTGAGCGTTATAATGGACTCTTAAAGCAGGGACTGCGACGGGAGGGGGGCACCGGCTCTCTTACTGGATGGCCATGCCGCTTATGGACAGTACTTTGGATTTTGAATGAGCGACCTCGATGGGGAAGCCCAGCTCCAGTAGAGGCCCTCCTGCATCGGACAGCTGCCCCTATTCAGTTGCAGATACGCACCAAGGACATTTTACTCAAGCCAGGTTTCGGACAGCAGGGCAACGTGCTCTTGCCTGCTCCAACAGCCCTTCTTAAAGGACAACGGCTTCAATGGACTTGGCCCTGGACTGTACAGGCCCCCCATCTGAGATGGGTGGCCTTGTTGGCACCATGGGGAAAGGGGTTAGAGGTGGACCTCCAGTTAACTCCTTGGGCAACCAGCACCTGGCCACCTAAGGTAGAAGTGTATCATCCCTTGAGTGCTCAAGGGGACAGCATTTTGAAGGGCACCTTTGTAATTTCTTTATGGCCAATAATGAGTTCCCCTATTTTACTACACATAGAACCAGCAGATGCTGGTGTATTGGCCAATAAGGTTTGTTATGCCCGCTCAGGGCGGCCTCTGGTGCCAGCTACGGTGCTGTCTGCAGACAAAACTCTGGCCTGTATTCTGCCAGAGGGAAAAGATTTGCCTCTCTTGGTGCCACTGACAGCTCTCTCATTTCGCCCATAGTTTTTGATCTGTTAATCCTATTGCTGTAGTTGGTACTATTTCTGTTTATGCAATGTATCCTACTCCTTGCACAGTGACCATCATGGAAGATGCCTGTGGTTTAGATTGTAAAGCGAGCAAAAGGGGTGGAATGTTGGTCAAATAAGTTTGTAAATATGATATATATATGTTTTCTCGCTTGTGACTTATATTGGGTGTGGGGGACAGGCTATAAGCAGGCCAGGTCGTTGTAGCCTAAGGTTTGGTTTTGGGACTAAGCTTTTCCCCACACCCTTGACTGATTGTATGAGCTGGGTGGTGCACTCTCATGAGGAATCCAATTATGCCTTGGATAAGTGACTTTGTATCAGAGACTTCCTTGTTTGTATATTGGATTAAGGGATTTTGGTTTTCTACACTATAAAGTGGGACAGACCAGGAGCTTGGACACACAGTTCCTGCTATCACAATTGCAGGGGCTTCCCTGATCCCTTGCCCTTCATGGGAAGAGCTGGTTTTCTGCTTTTCCCTTGTCTTCTTTTGTGGTTTGCCTGTCTTGGTGAGACACCAATAAATAGGATGGCCCCCCGTCCTCTGACTCCGCCATTTCTTTATCGTCTGCCCGAATCCAATGGGAACCTGCATGTGAATGGCCACGATGGCGGCTTCTGGCCTTACACAATCCCCTTAAGATCAGGAACAAGGCAGGGGTGGCCCCTTTCACCACTCTTATTCAACATAGTTCTGGAAGTCCTAGCCACAGCAATCAGGCAGGAAGAAATAAAAGGCATGCAAATTGGAAAAGAAGTGAAACTATCATTATTTGCTGATGATATGGTAGTGTACATAGAAAACCCCAAAGTCTAAGTAAAAAAACTACTGGACTTGATAAATGAATTCAGGAAAGTGGCAGAATATAAAATTAATACTAAAAAATCAGAGGCATTTTTATACACCAACAATGAACTGTCTGAAAGAGAAATTAAGAAAAAAAATCCCCTTCACAATTGCAACAAAAAAAATAAAGTACCTAGGAGTAAATTCAACCAAGGAGGTTAAAGACTTGTACTCGGAATAATAAAACATTAAATAGAGAAATCAAGGAAGATACAAACAAGTGGAAGCATATAACGTGTTCATGGATTGGAAGAATAAACATCATTAAAATGTCTATATTACCCAAAGCTATCTATAAATTCAATGCAATTCTCATTAAACTACCAGTGACATAGTTCAAAGATATAGAACAAATATTCCAAAAATGTAAATGAAATCAGAATATAACATGAATAGCCTTAGCAATCTTGAAAAAGAAGAATAAAGTGGGTGGTATCACACTTCTTGATATCAAGTTATACTACAAGGCCATTGTACTCAAAACAGCTTGGTACAGGCATAAGAACAGGCATATTCAATGTCAAAAGAACAGAGAACCTAGAAATAAACCCACACCTTTATGGACAATTGATATTTGACAAAGGAGTTAAGAACATACAGTGGAGTCAAGACAGTCTCTTTAACAAATGGTGTTGGGAAAATTGGACAGCTACCTGCAAAGAAATGAAACTAGACCACCAACTTACATTATTCACAAAAATAAACTCAAAATGTATTAAAGACATAAATGTAAGTCATGAAACCATAAGCATCTTAGAGGAAAACATAGGCAGTAAGCTCTATGACATTTCTCACAGCAATAGATTTGCTGATTTATCTCCAAGGGCAAGTGAAATAATGGACAGGATGAACTAATGGGACCATGTCAAACTAAACAGCTTTTGCACAGCTAAAGACAATATGAAAAATATAAACAGACAACCACACAATGGGAGAACATATTCAACAATGCATCTGATAAGGGGTTAAATAACCAAAATTTATAAAGAACTTGTAAAACTCAACACCAGGAAGATAAACAATCCAATCAAATAATGGGCAAAAGAAATGAATAGACACTTTTCCAAAGAGGACATACAGATGGCCAATAGGCAGATGAAAAAATGTTCAACAGCACTAATCATTAGGGAAATGCAAATAAAAAACACAATGAGATATCACCTCACACCAGTCAGAATGGCGCTCATTAACAAAACAATACATAATAAGTGCTGGTGAGGATGTGGAGAAAAGGGAACCCTCCTGCATTGCTTGAGGGAAGGCAGACTGGTGCAGTCACTGTGGAAAATAGTATGGAGATTCCTCAAAAAATTTAAAATGGAATTGTCTTTTGACCCAGCCATCCACTTTTAGGGATATATCCTAAGAATACCAAATCATTGATTCAAAAGAAGAAATGCCCACCCATGTTTATGGCAGCATTGTTTACAATAGCTAAGATCTAGAAACAGCCCAAGTGTCAGTGGATGAGTGGATAAAAAACAGTGGTACATATACACAATGGAATACTATGCAGCATGAAAAAGAAGGAAATCTTAGCTTTTGCGACAACATGGATGGACCTGGAAACTATTATTCTAAGTGAAATAAGCCAGACAGAGAAAGGAAAATATTATATGACCTCACTCATTTGAGGAATCCAATGAACCATGTGAACTGAGGAACTGAATAGTGGCAGAGGCAGGATCAAAGGGACCAGAGAGAAAGAAGACAGAGCAAAAGGGGATGAGAGGATGGGATCAGAGAAGGGAAAGAGATTGTATATACGTAACACAGCGTGATAGGGAGCAGGAAAGCAAATCCTGGAGGGAAGAAGGGAGGGCTTTGGGGGGAGGGGGGCAAAGGGGATGTTGAGGGGAACACGGGGATGGGGGATGTATTCTGTGGGATACTTGAATCTATGTAAACACAATAAATTAAAATTAATATATAAAAAAAATCAAAAAGAAAAAACAATCTCCATATAAACTTTAAAACAATAAGACTCCATGCCAACTCTTTGGAGTTGTGTTTTTTTTTTTTTTTTTACAAATAGCAATTGCTCCTGTGGATGCTGCTGGACAGCATCTTTTCACCTGGGGCTTGAGATCAGTTGAGCCTCTCTGGCTGTGAAGCTGTTCCAGCTGGTTATCCAGGGAGAGTTTCTATCTTGACTACCAAGAGGGATCGTGGCAGCCCCAGACAGGAGAGCCACAGACTCACACTGTTCTTACTCAAATTTCAACAGTGTTTTATGATTGAGTGCTTCTTAATATGTTATTTGACTTTGGTATATTGCCAGACCCTTGAATGGTTGTTTTTTGGAGAGGAGGATTTTTAAGTCCTCCCTGTGGAGGCCACATGGTGCTTTTAATTTGCATTTTCCTCAAAACTAGTTTTTTTGTATACCTTTTAATTAGTTGGAACCTTCATTTGTGATTTGTATGGTTAAATCTTTTGCCCATAATCACCACAGCTTTTTTCAAGATTAAATTTAAGCATCACGTCCTCCAGATAGGCAACCGTGACCCCAAATTTGGCAAAGCTGATCCTCCAGTGCATGTCTGTAAAATTGACTGCACAATTCTATATGGTGATTATCTGTGTATTTGCCTGGTTCCCCATAGTAGTCTGTAAGCTCCTTTACTCAGGGATTTTTGTTCCTATATCCTTGCTTTTGTATTCTTGGTCCTTTGCAGAATAAGCATTTCTTTAATTGAATTAAAATCATGTAAACTTCAAGAAGTTCTGCCAGGATTTTATTTGTGTAAATACAGTTTATAGTATTTCATTTTATTATATAATATATTGTTTGAAATAACTTGGTCATTGACTAGTGTTTAAAAACCTGTTTGTTTTAGAAGAATTTTTATTAAATTGTAAAATTCCTTTTTAGTGGAATAAGTCATTGGGTCCAATGTAATGACATCAGTAACCTCTAAGTTCATTGTTCCTAAGTTCACTGGTAAATTCTTTGATCTTTTAGTAGCAGTTGACAAGACTATTCTTTTCTCCTTGATATATTCTCTTCATTTGGTATCCCCGTTCTCTTGGTTTACCTTGTATATTACTCTCCACCTCTTTTCAGTCTCTTTTGCTGTCCCCCCACCCCCTGCAACCTCATAGTATTAGTGCTCAGGCTGTCCTATGTCTTATTATCTTCTCTAGCTATTCTTAGGACTGTGGATGTCAACATTTAAATTCCATTAAATGCCAATTACTCCCAGTTGTATAGTCCCTGCTCAGACTTCTCTCTTAAATTCCAGATTCATAAGGTCAAGTTCTTACTTGACATTTCTACTTTGATGTCCCCACTTAGATCCTGAAATCAATAGTCCAAAATTAAATTGCTAGTCTCCTCCCTCCCAAAGTTGCTCACCAAACTCCATCCAAATTAATTAACCTTCTCCTTTCAATAGATGGCAACTCCATTTTTTCCAGTTGTTCAATTACTGGAGTCATCCTTAACTTCTTTTTCTCACAGACCACACTCATTCAGACATCTCATTTCCTCCATTCCTTATTATCTAAAATAAGACCATTTCTCATTATCTTCCTTGCTACGATCCTGGTGCAAACCACCATTGACTCTTATTTCATCTTTAATTTCCCTTCCTTTCATTCACAACTTACCCGGCATACTGATTCCTTGCTGTTCCTTAACATACCAGACAAACACTCCTGGCTGGGGGCCTCTGAATGGGCTGGCCTGTCCGCTGTGTAGAACACTCTTCTTTCAGAGACAACTAACTCCCTTTTCCTCTCCACATCCTTCCTGTGTTTGCTCAGATGTCACCTTATAGAGTTCTTCCTGCCTGCCCCCCCTCAGTAATTCACACAACCTGGTCCCTCTATCTTTAGCTTCACTCCTGGCATGCACTTCTGATTATTTTTTACAAGTCCACCTTTTATCTTTTTCATACTACTATTCATCACTAAGATGTTCTATAATATACTTATTTATGATGTTTATTTGTTAATGTTTCTTTTTTCCTGCTCAATCTATAAGGACAAGTATTTTTCTTTGTTGGTATGCCCAAAGCAACTAGAATATCACTGGATATAAAGTAGGTGTACAAATATTTGTTACATGAATGATGAAATATCTTATTTTTCAGAAAAAAACTCCACATTTGTCAGAGAACTTTAATAGATGAAGTTTTATTTGAAACCATATGAGAAAAACGTTCAAAAAGCCAATGTTCTTCTTCTATCCCTTAATTGATGAGCTAAGATTTATGAAAACACCGTAAAATTTACATAAAAAGGTTAATAAGTATCATTCAAATAACCTCTTCAGGGCATTATTTTTAAAATAAAACTGGTATTTCTGTAAAAATGGAATTTTTCAATTTAAATTTTTAAACAGTTTTATTTATACATCATTGCAATAGGATTAATATGCTAATAATTTAACTTAATATAAGAATTAAAGAAAACATATCTCTAAACAGTTAGAGCAATAGAATTTTACTAACAAAAGTCAACTCAGAACAGACTTCTCATGCACTTAATTTAAAGAGCAACTTTTAAATAAGATAAAAAAACTATACCAACAACAATAAATTACATTAACGTAATGAGTTAGCATTTAGCAGACTAACTCATGATCTTGTTCTTTATTAAGCCCTACTATAAAGAAGTAACAGACTTTAAAGCTAAAATATTATTTTATAAGGTACTGAGTTCTAGTTATCCTTCAGGCTTTTTCTCTTTTTATTCTTCTTTAATTATTTTTATTTATTTATTTATTTTTAGATTTTTATTTATTCATTTTAGAGAGAGGAGACAGAGAGAGAGAGAGAGAAGGGAGGGAGGAGCAGGAAGCATCAACTCCCACATGTGCCTTGACCAGGGAAGCCCAGGGTTTCGAATCGGTGACCTCAGTGTTCCAGGTCGATGCTTTTATCCACTGCAGGTCAGGCTCTTTTTATTCTTCTTTAAAAATGGGATTTTTCTATAATGATATACAGTATAGTAGAATTTTATGCATACTTTAGATTTTAAAATAACCATGTAACAATGTGCTGAGTGGCACCCTTTAACTTGGTCCAGATTTGCAGCTAAAGCCCTAAGCTGGAGGAGGAATACTCTAAGTAACTAATTTTCTATATTTGGATTGCTATGAATAATCTAATAGCCACTGGGGCCAGAAACCTGCCTACAGAGACTGTTCTGAGAAACCTGCCTGAAGGGTTGGGATCTTCCACTCCACCCCAAGACTTAACAGAGAAGTGCAGAGTTAGTAATGAGAAACAATGCCCTCCCTTCCCAAAGCTTCCCTTCCTGCTCCAAAGAACCAATTTTAAAGAGTATGGGGTGCCTTTAAGTCAGCAGGGAGGTCATTTTATTGCTTAATTGAGCATTTGTTTAGTCCTGGACTTGCTGATCTACCCTTTTCTGCTGGTGTAAGGGCTAAACAAAGTTGAGAGTGATAGTGGGGGGCAGAAGACACTATTCAATCTATTTTATATGGTCACTTCAGAGAGTAGCTAGGCTTGACCTATTTTTCCATTGTCCTGCTCAAGAAGGCTGTCAGCCAGGAAGTAAAGGGACCTCAGTAGTGGTAGAGCATAGATGGTGACTACATAGACCAGGTAGATATTCCAGGGGGTGGGCTACCTGCAGGATCCTCTGAAGAGCCATCATATCACCCCATGAGGGAGCTGGCAGCTGCATACTTGCTAGATGCAGAGATGTTGCTGCCCAGTCAATATCCACCAGAAAAGCAACAGCAAACAGAAGACTGGGGCTGCATGTCTTAGGCAAAGGGACGATCCTCCTTCCTACTTTCAATTCTCAAGCCATAGGCTCCTGGAAGAAGTAAGGGCAGGAAGTTTCTCTGAGCAGGACCAGGCTTTGTTTCTCCATTCCAAACTTTAGAGCGTATGGGTTGAATTACAGGGTGAAAGAGCTTCAAATTGATTTTGAATCTGAAGTCTTCAAAATAACAACAGCAAAAATAAGATTTAGTCTTAATTATCTGAAGGAGAGAGGTCTAATAACACAACATCTAAACAGTTATAGACTGGGATTAAGTTCTTAAAGGATCAGTCAGGTATTGCTGCATAATAGACCATTATAAGACTTCATGGTTTAAAATAACAACCATTTATTATTTCTCAGAAGCCTACAAATTGGCTGGAGCCATTCTGCTGACCTGTAACAGGCTCAGTTGATGTCTGCGGGGCTTGTTTCTGCATCTACAGTCAGCCGAGGGTTGTCTGGAAGCTGGCTGGACTAAGATGACATCAGTGGGGAATGATTTGTCTTGGTTCTGTGTTCCAGTAAGCTAGACTGAGCTTGTTTTCATGGTGGTAGTAAGGATCCAAAGGAAAAAAGTAGAAACATCTGAGCACTTATTTGGACCTCTACTTGAATTTCCTTAGGGGCCAAGCTCAGAATCAGAATGGGGCGAGGATACAGCCACAGGGAAAGGGTTTAGGGAAGTATGAAAAATTGGGGTCATTAATGCAGGCGGTCTGTCACACCAGGTGGGAAACCAGGTGGTTAAGGAGATTCCACAGAGGAGAGTTATGTCTAGTTATTGAAAAAATAAAATCATTTCATATTTCTACAATGAGGAGTGGAGACCCCTGAATCAATAGGTTGCAATTGATTTGAACTATATAGGCTCCTAGAAAGAAACCATTTCTTTTATATGTTCTTTCCAATGTATGAGTTTAATAGACATCATTTTCTAATGATTCTGGTGTTTTACTTTGGGGGGAGATCACAATGAATTTGAATATATCATCTACATAGTAAATAAATAGGTAATATCTAAATTTGATATATCAGGAGAAAACTGTATACATAAAATGTATGGATTTGGAGATGAATGCCAGGAGATATAATCAGGAACCTAGGAAACTAGTTGCAAGTGGCTGCCTCGGGGAGGCTGACCAGAGTGTGGAGCGGAGGGAGGACGTGGCTGCCTCGGGTGGGCTGACCAGAGTGTGGAGCGGAGGGAGGACGTGACTGCCTCGGGTGGGCTGACCAGAGTGTGGAGCGGAGGGAGGACGTGGCTGCCTCGGGGAGGCTGACCAGAGTGTGGAGCGGAGGGAGGACGTGGCTGCCTCGGGGAGGCTGACCAGAGTGTGGAGCGGAGGGAGGACGTGGCTGCCTCGGGGAGGCTGACCAGAGTGTGGAGCGGAGGGAGGACGTGGCTGCCTCGGGTGGGCTGACCAGAGTGTGGAGCGGACGGAGGACGTGGCTGCCTCGGGGAGGCTGACCAGAGTGTGGAGCGGAGGGAGGACGTGGCTGCCTCGGGGAGGCTGACCAGAGTGTGGAGCGGAGGGAGGACGTGGCTGCCTCGGGTGGGCTGACCAGAGTGTGGAGCGGAGGGAGGACGTGGCTGCCTCGGGTGGGCTGACCAGAGTGTGGAGCGGAGGGAGGACGTGGGAGGACGTGGCTGCCTCGGGTGGGCTGACCAGAGTGTGGAGCGGAGGGAGGACGTGGCTGCCTCGGGTGGGCTGACCAGAGTGTGGAGCGGAGGGAGGACGTGGCTGCCTCGGGTGGGCTGACCAGAGTGTGGAGCGGAGGGAGGACGTGGCTGGTGAGTTTGGATATATAGATATATTTTAGTGTCATTTGACTTTTTAAACTATGTGCTGTATTACTGTGATTAAAATAAGTAGTATTTTTTTTTTAAGTGGGAGGAGGGGAGATAGACAGTGAGGCAGATTCCCTCATGTACCCCGACTGGATCCACCTAGCAACCCCGTCTGGGTCCAATGCTCGAACCAATTGAGCCACTGGCTGAACCAATTGAGCCACTGGCTGCTGGAGGAGAGGACAGACAGAATGCCGAGAAGGAGGGAGGAGAAGCAGATGGTCATTTCTCCTGTGTGCCCTGACCTGGCTTCAAACCTGGGATGTCCATATGCTGGGCTGATGCTCTATCCACTGAGCCACTGGCCAGGGCCAAAAAATATTGTTTTAAAGGAAAGTCTAAATCAGAGTACCATTACTGTGCTGTTATTTACGTATAATATCTCCTATAATTCAATCTACAGAATATAGTTTAGATGACTTGTCCAAGGTTACAATTTCTATGTAAGAGGTTGGGTCAAAATTGAAATCAGGGTCTGTCTGCTTCCAAACACTATTGTCTTAACCCTTAACCTGTAGTTTAATATTGAATTTATCTACTTAGTTAGAAGCTGAAATTTAATCTGCTCCATTCCAGAGGCTGACATTATTATGTAGCCAACACAATAGAACTGGAGCATATGTATTTTTTCCCCACAAACAAACTTTAGTTGCTCTTATCAGTATCTAGTCTTGAAATGGAAAAAATGGCTATTGAATAAATTCTTCCAGTGGGAGTAGGATGAATACCCAGCATGTCTCAATTTGCTAGAAGGAGAAAAATGTTTACTTTTATTTAATACTTTGCATACTATATTAGATGCTAGATTTCAGATATTGGATTATAATAGGACATATATTTAGATTTTTCTTAAAAGATATACTTTTAATGTAAGGAAAACATTTACAATTAAACATTTGATTAAAAAGAACTGACCTGTTTTCATGAATTTTTCAAGTTATCAATATACAGCTGCATTATCTTACTATATTAAGTATTAAATTTGATACAAACTTCATGTACTAATTGCCTTTAACAGCTGCTGTAGATATTTATTGCAAAATGCCATTGAAAAGACAGATTTAATATATTAGTTGAGTACACATGGTAATTTAAAGATTAGAATATGTTAAGTAAACTGTGTGTCAAAAATAATAAATAAACTAAAATGAGTAAAATTGTCCTTAAATTGCTAGACAAGCCTTCACATTTAATGTTACTTTAATGAGTTTTGTACAAAGACTATTTAGAATAAAATTCTTTTTCATCAGATGTTGCACATATGCTTTCACTGTTTGCTTTTCTTCAAAGTAAAACTTAATGAAACAGCTAATAAAACCCAATTTTACTCTTGATTCTTGAAAGAAACAAGCCCTTGAAGTGCACTCACTGTTTATTCTTTTGCACTGGTTTTTGCTACTTTGCAGCATGTAAATTTTCCAGTAACGAAAAACAGTCAAAGCCATAAACCTTTTTTCCAAGTCTTACAAACCCAGTGTTTATATTTCTTATTTGTAAAGTGATTGCAAAAGGGAGACATGCTTTGCACACATACAGAGAAGTTAGTTCTCAGCTCTACATGTTCACCTCCTTTTGACTTCAGGAGGGTGTAGTTTGTGTGCATTTAAATAGATCTTTATTATGTAAATAATCAAAAAGAAGAATAGGGGTTTTAACTACCCTAAAAAATGAGAGGTTTCAAATGAGGGGAATATGAGACTCCTGGACCCTGTTACTCTCATAAACCTGAAGGTGTAGTAGATTGGAGAATAGCTTATGAAAAAGGATCAGCTTCTATGAATTAGAAATCTATAGATAGCAGATGTGTATGTACCCCAAGTGACTTTTTCACTAACTATAGCATCTGCCATTCTATGTCTCCTTGCTTCTTTATGGAGACGATTGACTCTGATGATAGGGTGGGGCTGGGTTTGTGTTAAGACGAGAGAGGCAGTATTACTCAAAGTGTGGTCTCGTCCTAGATTGGTACCAGTGCAGGAAATAAGTACAGAAATTGAAAATGAATGCTAAGAAACTTGTAATTTGACAGAGTAATTTTATATCTGTCAACTATAATTTTAAAAATTGATATTGATATTGGGGGAAGCTATGCATTTTGGGGGCAGGAGGTATGTGGAAATCTCTGCACCTTTTCAAATTTGCTGTGAACCTAAAGCTGCTCTAAAAAAGTAAGTTTATATATTTTTTTAAGTTGGGGCTTGTGTTTTGTATGGTTTGAATTTTTTATTTCATTTTTTCTAGTAACTCATTTTTAGTTTTTGGTTTCTTTTAAACAAAAGTATGTGTGTAACAGATTGAAAAGAGAAATCCTGATCTTTCACCACAGATGGTTTGAAAAGCATTTGGTCTAGGATGAGATTTTCAAATGTTGATTTATGTCCCTTTGTCCCCACATATAACATGAGATAGTAAAATTTCAACAAAGAGAAAAGCTCATCATTTATAATTCCAGTACCCTAACAAAACAGTCTGATGGCACTGACTGGTTACTGAACTAAGGGTTTGGATAGTAGAACCTGAAGTGGAGATATTCTGTGTTTGCCATTAAGACAAGCCCATATGCTCTAGTGACCCCTGAGTGGGAACTGATATTGACATGCTCATAAGAAAATAAGAAAGCCTGACCAAAATTTGTGTCCAAATGGAGAAGGGCTATTGTCAACTTGAGATTTTTTAAAATTGAGGTAGAGTTTTAGGTGTTGGAAAGAAAGAAAAAGAGAAAGCTGAGCTATATATTACTTTGTGGCAATTTGGAAGGGTTAGGGACTTTGGACCAGCTTGGTGCATTGTGTGAGCCTTGACAACAAGCCGAGGTAGAAATGGGAGTGCGTCAATGACAAGTTTCATTTACTTCTCAGATATTACCTAGTGTATCTTAAGTGCTACTAAAGTCACTACAATGCATGACTCTTCGGTATGCATTTTATTCATTGCTGATGCTTGGGCCAGCAATCAGAATATAAAGTTGAGATTTGTGTGTTATATAACCTTGAGTCATAAAAATGTTCATGAGTCACAGAAATACAGGTTTAGAGTTAGAAGATCATATAATTCACCTTGTTCGGGATACTGCTTTATTAAAATTGCTTATGATGTGTTAGCTTTCTTTGTTATCATGCTTTGAGTTCTGCTCATGAGATTGGAGCATATTGAAAGGGTAGCTAGCGATACTGTACATGGCATTCAGGAAGCAGAGGTCCCAAGCCCTGGTTGAGCTAGGATGAGATTTACCCGAATTGCCCAAGAAGAGTCTATGGTTAGGAGAGGGAAAGATGCGATCAGGAGAAAGCTAGAAGGTGAATACTAGATTAGAGCTTCCTAAATGCTATGCTGCGTCACATTGTTGTACCATGGACAGTCTAGTGGTTAGTTCAAGATACAGATGGTCATAGTTCATTAACACTGTTCTGAACAGCCATTCAGGAATATAATGGAATTGTAGGGGACATGATATTTTATCACTATATGAATGGCTCCCTATGTAAACTCTTTAAATTTATTCTTTATTTTGGTCTAAAAAGTTTTATGTGCAGCAGCTCTGGTCAGGAAGTTCTTTGTAGTAGCCATATCACTTAGCATCTACCCTTGACATTGGGCCTTGAATCATCCCAGTGTGTCTGATTACACACTTGTGATATCTTGTCATCAGTAAGTTTTTTAATATATAAAATTGTGTAAAATATGTATATAACATAAAATGTACCATTTTAATCATTTAAATTAAAATTTAAAATAATGGTAAAAAATACTTGACAAAATTTACCACATTAATTTATTTTCAAGTGGTTTAGTTCAGCAGTACAGTTCAGTAGTATTCAGTATATTCACATTATTATGCAACCAGTACCACCATCTTTCTCCAGAATGTTTTCATCTTAGTAAACTGAAACTCTAAGCATAAAACAGTTCCCTTTCCCTCTTCCCCAAGCCCCAGGCAGCCACCATTCCACTGTCTGTTTCTATGAACTTGACTACTTTAGGTACTTCATATAGTGGAATCATACAATATTTGTCCTTTTCACTTAGCATAATGTCTTCAAGGTTTATCCATACTGTAGCATGAACTAATATTTCCTTCCTTTTTAAAGTGAATAATATTCTATTGTATATGTATGATATATTTTACTTAATCTATTCATTTGTTGATGAAATTTGGGTTGCTTTCAGCTTTAAAATGTTTGTTTTTTTAATGCATGTAAAATATTTGTATTTTAATTTTGTTTGCTATTTTTATTATCATCATATTATTATCATTATTTTACCATTTTTCCTGACTTAGAACTTTTGTATAACTATTTTTAGTACTTTCATTATAATCTTCTGGTATTAAGTGTTGTGAAATAAAACATTGATTTTGTTACTTCTTGATTTATGTTCTTACTTTGCTTTTGTGTTAACAATTAGCCAAAGTCATATTATTGATAGAATTTTGCAGTGAACTATTTGTTTTTGACAACTAAAAAAATACATATTTTTAGGAATCAAGTAATAATTGAGTATAATTTAATAAAGTTTAGTTATTAAAAGGGTTTCTAGTTTCCAAAAATAAATTTGGCAAAATATTTTTAATCATCTACCAGTGTATACATAATATATGTTTTGTGACCATTTCAAAGTTATGATTTTTGGAATAAACAAAAAAATCAATGGTTAATCGTTTGAATTTTCATGAAACTTGTTTCTAAAATATTTCAATGATCACAGATTCCCCACTAGATTTTACGTAGTTTTAAAAGCCTATATAGGCTTTGTTATATTTAAAAAAGATTTAAATTTTATAGATATCCTACGTATTTTGATCTTAATGGATAACTTTTCATTAAAGCTGGAAAGCCATTTGTTTTATAGACAAACATAGTATCAAGAAAATTGAAGTCACTAGTTAGGTAATAAAATGCGAATCATTTTGAACTTGGGTGTGTGTCCGCAGTAACTTCTCTCTCAGCCTGAAATAGCCTAACTGGCATGAAAAGCTATCAGAAGAAGACAAGGTACGGAGCAAACGGCACTGGCACCTCACCACGAAAACTCATCCTGTGCAGGGAAAAACTGGAACATTTGTGAGTTTTGCAAAAGCAACAGAAATAAACCAAAGCTCTTTTGGAGATTGGTTCCAACAATAAGCTTTTTCAGTTTATTTAGATTAAGCTAAATAGACCAGTTACAAGGTTACAGCATTAAAAGCTGAAGCCAAACTGCCTTACAAGGACTGAAGCCCTCATTTAATAGCCAGTCTAGAAATTGAGGTCAATAAAGCAAAAGAGATGGAAAAGTAGTACTCCCAAATAATCCTTGTAAATGTGTTGATATGTCAGTTGATCCAGATGATTTATTATTTCAAGTAGGTATTTATTTCAGGTTGTTGAATACAGCAGTTAGAATTCCTCAAGAGAAATGCTGGGAAGAATATCAGTTCTTTGTAAAGAAGTACCAAAACAAATTACTGGGGATGAAGTGTTGAAGGTAGTAAATTTATACTTTGAAACAAATTGGTACTATGGTTGTGTGCTTGAGTTTGAAGGCTGATGGAGTGACTGAAGTGACAAGAATGGGTAATGGCTGGGCATCAAGAGTTGTGAAAACACTGAGATTCAAATAATACACTGTTTTATTCACAGAGGAACTCTGTTGTGTAAAACTTTGCCTGTGTATGACTTACACATAGTTTGATGTATTATATATAAATGAAGAATCTCGTATAACCGAAGCTGTTTCACTCACATCTGTTTTTCAGCTTCATGTGCAGAAGTAGAATTGGAATACAACTTTCCACTGTTTCATACTGAGGAGCCAGAGAGGTCTAAAGAGAATTTTGTCAAAAGTTTATGATCTAGTAGGAGAATTAGAAACTTTTTCGTAAACAATTCTTACATTGAAGATTTGTTAAAAGGTAATCATTGGCTTGAAAACATGACATAGTTAGCTGAATGAATGAACCTAATAGAAAATGACCAGGACCTCATGATAATGTATTTACATGCACTGATAAAATTTATGAATTCAAGGCAAGATTCGGGCCCTGGAAATGTGGGGTTACAAATGATTTACTTGAGGTGTTTAGTTTATGTCACTGTTTGAATAGCAAAGAATGATTATTAAGACAAGTAGAGCAACAACTTGTATATTTAAGGAAAAGCTGCCTCATTGGTTTGAAGTGCATGATTTCAGTTGTATTTACAATTCATACTCTCATAAGAAATTTTCACATTACATTTGTCAATGAAAGTAAAGGAACATCTATTTGATTTACTGAATATGGGACTTTTGAAGTATAATTAGATTTGGATTATCCACATTCTGAGAAAGGAGTTTCTGTCATTTGTAGAAAAGTGATAAATACTCTTTTGTATATTGACAGAAGGATTAACCTGGGGCTGGGGGTGAGAATGAGGATTGACTGAAATGACAATATAATACTAAGAAAATGTATTTAAGATTTTTTTCCACAAAGTTTTGTATAAACACTACCCAGTTCCCCTCCACTGTATTCCATTGTACTGTTCAAATATGGCATATTATGTGTGGCCTGATGTGAAAAGGGATAAGATGCAGGGGATTAAAAATTTGTAAGGCTGAGGCAAGAATGTTAACTGTGACAGGTCTCATTCAATGACTAAGAAACTTCAGAGAATGGAGTAAAAGTGAGAACTGGGAGAGAGTCATGTTTCAGGAAATAAATTTACCAACTGGGCATGTGTGATGGGGAGGAGTCTGCTGTGCCTTATATCCTATGTGGGGGATAAGAATCAGCAGTGGTGGGGGGAGGGGATGGCAGTGGAGGGGAGGTGGCAGGAGGAGGATGAACCGGAATGAACTGGATTCAGCCAAGTAGCTATTTAGGTGGTTTCTGAATTACATAGAAGAATCAAGTCCTGGGAGGAAAATTAGATTATCCTAGTCTTCTCTAACTCATTCATGGGGATAGTCTATTGAGTTGACTATTGATGGAGAAACCTATTTTTTTTTTTTTTGAAGAAACACTCATTAACAATTATTTAGTGTCAGGCTGTATTCTAAGTGTTTTGTATGTATAAATTTCAGTTTATCTTCACACTGGTTGGTGATTGTTGTCATTATCCCATCTTACAGATGAGGTAATTGAGGTCCAACATTGTTTTTGGCAGAGCTGGGATATGAACTCAGGCAGTCTGTGTACGTGTCTCTATGTCATACTGCTTTTCAAGTCCCTGGTAATACTAACTACCAATCTCCTTCTGAACTCCTATCCCTGGTCCCAAGGCAGACTGTTCCATGGCTTGAGCCTTCTCCTTTGGAGGATGTGGCCTACAGTGGATGCTACATACAGTAGGGCCTCCTCCTGAACTAGGATTTGAATATTGCTGCACCCTGGTTCAGTTGCTCGTTTGGGGAAAAGCTGAAAATATAGTCTGATTTTCAAATGTTATAAGAACATTTACTCTGTAGCAGCATATCATTTATGTAGCTGTGTGAATATGGTGGCCACTAGCCATATGTGGTTTATTTAGTTTGAAATTTAAATTGAGTAAGATGAAAAAAATAACAATTTGGTTCCTTGGTTGCAATAGCCACTTTTCAGGTGGCTGCTGCCTACTGTTTTGTACAGCACAGAGGACATTTCCATCATCGCAGCTGGTTTTATTGTCCGGTAGCATTCTCAGGTCTTCAAGTCTGCTACATCAGAAGTAAGCACTTCTTTCCTGTTGGCTGTTAACTACTCAGGTTGTGTTACTTCATTGGTTGGCCCCATTTATTTTGTCTTTCCTTATTTGTAAATGACAGCAATATCAAAGATAGTGAGGCAGACTTCTGCATACGCCCCTACTGGAATCCACCTGGCAACCCTGACTGGAGCTGTTGCTCAAGTTAGGGCCTGAGGCTGACCCATTTCGACCAACCAAGCTATCCTCAGTGCCCTGGGCTATAGTCAAACCAATTGAGCCATTGGCTATGGAAGGAGAAGAGGGAGAGAACAGGGGAGGGAAAGCAGATAATTGCTTCTCCTGTGTGCCTTGACCGGGAATCAAACCTGGGACATCTGTACACTGGGTGGGCTGACACTCAATCTACTGAGCTACTGGCCAGGGCCATTAGTTGCTTTCTTAAACAGTTCTTCATTACTGTTGACCTTGTTCTCCTTACCTTATTCTGCTATCACAATTACAAACTGAGTTCTGTAAAATCTCTGTGTAATAGCCTGTCACACTTCGGCTCCTACTGAACTTGAAGGTATCTATAGCTCTTAAGGCTTAAAATTGTGCATTACTGTTAAGCAAAAACTCAAGTATTTGTATAATTGGATTTTTAAGCCTAATTTTTGGATTTCATTTTTATTCATAATGAATATCATTTCATTTTTGCCTGTTGTGACTGAGGGTTTTTTTTAAATTAAATCTTGATTTGGTCACCTAATAAACCATTATTATTATTATATCCAACTTTAATAAGAATACCATTACAGATTTGCTAAAAGAAGTTCTGTCAAACTGATCTTTTATTTCCTTTTAAGAAGGTTACCAGATTGGCATGATGGTAGAGAAACTGAGTTTGATCTCAACCAATTCATTTAAAATGTTTGCAGGGAAGGCAATTAGATTTGTAAGGAGTACAGAAATCATATCAAATATAAAAAACCTGAGAATATTAAATCTGTAGAAAAATAGACTATTTTAGATATTCACAGGACTGTGCTGATTGAGCAGTGTTGATCAGAAGGAGGATTTTGTTATCAGAGGAATTTATCAAGGTTAGTTATGAGAAGAAATACAAGGTATTATTAGTGTTCAGGGGAACAACATAAGTTCCCAAGACCTTGGAGCAGCACCACGTAAGAAGGAGTAACTGCAGGATATTTCCATTCTGTGACCACCTAAGTGAAGTGAGCCAAAAAACACAGTGGGAATTAAACGAAGTAGGGTTAAGTTTTCATTAAAGGCTATGCTTTGCATTCACTACTCCTGGTTTCCCTGGAAACAGGGCTTTCTTGAATACTAATGACATTATAATGAGAGAAAAAAAATGCAGATACAGTAAATAGTAATTAGAGGTACAGCCATACATGGAGTAGTAAGCTTCACCTTGGGAAGGTCTGGGGAGGAGCTGGTGAAAGATTTTTATTGAAGACAAAGGAAGACTGGAAGGAAAGAAAGAAAAAAAAGGAAAGAAGGAAGGAAGGAAGGAGAAAAGAAAAGAAAAAAGAAAAAAGAGGGGGGGGGGAGGAAGGGAGAGAAGGGTGAGGAAAGGATGACAGAGTTACACATAAAAGGGTTAAGTTGAATCTGTGTAGAGCACATGCTAGCTTTTGTCTCCCACAAATACCTGTTATTTCTTTAAGCAGAATTTAGTCAAAGTCAGAAGTCATGAAGTTATACAACCCCATTGTCTTAAAGAGTCTACCTGTTGGCATCACTGTATGGAAAGAATCTTAGCTGTATTTGCCTTAGGTTTGGAGCGATGTAGCAGCCTGCTACTTGGAATGTTCTCTCTGCCCACACTGGGCAGGGCTGTGCCTGCTCAGACAAAGTAGTAGGGCCAAAATATGTAGCCAAAAGTCAGTCTTGGTATAGAAAGAGACTCAATTCTGTGTTGCTTCAGATGAGACAGGTAGGAACAATGAGAGACTACATTTGCTTAATATAAAGTGTAACTTATATTAATAGTAATACATTCTTTCTATGTCACTGGAAATGTGTCAGGAGATGCTGGGTGACTGCTTCTCTCAGGTATGATACAATAGATAGGATTTTTGATTTGCCCAAATGGTTAGACTCACAGTCTATGAGTCTGTGCTCAGTTTTATTCTTTTCCCTTTATTTTTTTCAGGCTCTTCTTTTCTGTCTCTTTTATTTTTATGCCATGTGTCTGTGTAACTTTAATGTTGTATTGCCTGCTTCACATTATCCCAATTCTTTGATTTATTTTCTTGGTGTCTACTAAACCATAGATCATTGATTAGAAATCTCCAGAAATAACCATCAAGATTCATAGACTTACTATTCTTTGTCCTTTCTCAATTAAAGAAAAGTTTGAAAATTTCACAAGAAATGCACATATATACTTTTATAAAATTTGCACTAGTATACTATTAAAAATTCAAGTATTATAGATGTGTATATGGTAAAATGTTTAAGTGCCTTCCAGCTGCATCTTACCCATTCTGCAAACTTCCAGCCCCAACTTCTCTGCAAAACCAGTATTAAGAGTTTGGGGAGTAAATGTCAAAATTTCTTGGTAGGCACTTCTGTATTTGGTTATTATATATTATAATCTGAACTATTAAGCCATTATTAATATCTAATACTTACTGAGTGATTGATATATGCCAGAAATTGACCTTTTTTGTATATTAATTTATTTACTCCTTAGAACTTCCCTTTGATGGCTTTTATAGCAGGGAAAGGAAGGTCAAGAGAAGTTAAGAAACATGTCCAAGGTTACAGGCCAAATTCATATCCCAGGAAGTCTGATTTGAAACTTATGCTTTCTCTCATCACACAATCCTCGGAGATGACGTCAGAGAAATGGCACCGTAAGGAGAGATACTGATAAATCTCATCAAAAATTCAACAAGATCTTCAACCAGAGACAGAAAAATCTATCCTTGGAGCCTCCAGGAGTTCCACACTAAACGTGAAGGCAGAGGCAGCAGCAGCCCCATAGCTGGATCATCAGGCTGCTAATTCAGGAAGGAAAGACTAGGAGAGAGGCTCCAGGAACACAGACTCTCTCATTGTCGGAGCCTGCAAATGCTAATGAGCCTCGGCTGCCAACGAGACTGAAGCCCAATACATGACATCGCCATAGAGACTTATCAACTGCAAACCTCTACCTAAGCGTGCCACAGGGGCAGACCCCGGGGTACAGAGTCACCAACCAGGAAGAGGGAGAGAAAAGAAAAAGCAAGAAGATAATGTCTCAAAATCAAGAATAATCCACAGACTTTATAACCTATCCCATTTTATTATATTTGTTTGTTTGTTTCTCTTCTTGTCTTGATTATTTTCTTCCTCTTCCAATTTGGTCGTTTAATTCTCTGCTGGTCTTACTCTCTCCTGTCCTTGAACTAAACTACCCATAAGTGTTACATCTCCCATTATCTTTCCTTTCTTCTTCCTTTCTCTCTATGAGGGTTGCACTCCAAAACCCTTAACTCTCTCTCTCTCCTTTTATTCTTTTTGTGTTTTCCTCTTTCTTTTTTTCTCTTTTTCTATATATATTAGTTTCTTTTTTTCTCCTTTTCTTTTCCTCTCATTCAATTCTCAATCACGAACAAATTACTTTATCTGGGACTCAAATTTTTCTTTGTGGCACTTTGGGGGTTTTTTACTTCTCCTTTTTAATTCACTAGCAGTGCTCCCATCCCTGGCTCTCCATTTTATCTAGTTCTTGCTCCACTAAATACAATAGTAATTTTTTAATTTTTCCCCCCTTTTTCCCGTTTCCCTCTTATTCCTCTCATCATATCTCTTAGTCAACCATCACCTAAAAGCAAATTATTTCATTCTTGACCCAAATTTTTTCCTTTTTTGCATTTTGTGGGTCCATACCCCCTTTTTTGCCCCTTTTCTCCCCAACTCAGGTTCTCCATTATAGGTAGTTTTTGTTCTATTTAGCACAATATAATTCACAGTTCACCACAAGATTTTCTCAAGAAGAAGGGGAGAGGAGAGGAGAGGAAAAAAAAGGGGGGTGGAATAATAATTTTATTTATTTTTATTTTTTTAACTTTTTATTCTTTATTAATTCTCATTAATACTATCACAAAACCACCCTCAGATGCCATGAAGGAAAAAGAAATCGAATATCATGGATACAAAAAACAGAGAGGTAGCACAGATAGATGAGGAAAAATCTATGGAGAAAAAATTTATTATTATATATTGGAAACCTTGGAGCTAAATGACAGAGAATTTAAAATAGAAATCCTAAAATTACTCAGAGATATACAAGAAAACACAGAAAGGCAATTTAGGGAGCTCAGAAAACATCATATGATCCTGCCTGCTCTGCGGGTAACATATACATATATGTCTTTCCCAATATATTGGGAATCAATCATTCTTATGATTATTATTTAAATAGTTTTTTTAGACATAGATAGTAGTTGAGGTCATTCCATATCAATAATTTACCACTTTCAGATATTTTTTAATTGCTGCATTTTATTCCCTTGTTCAGATGCACCATAATTTAAGCATTTCCCTATTGGTGGGCATTTAATTTCACTACTACAAACACTTTAATACATGTCAATGCAATACAATTTTTATGTGTACTTATATATTTCTGCAGAATAGGTAGTTCAAAATAGAACTGCTGAATGAAAGAGCATGCCCACCTTACACTTTGACAGATCCTGCAAAATTGGCACATTATCACTCCCTTCTTGAAATATTCTTTGCCTGGCTTTGGGGACACTGACCTCTTGATGTCCTTCTACCTTGTGATTGCTTCTTCTTAGCTTCTTCTGCTGTTTCCTCGTCATCTCCCAACAGCTCAACACTGAAGTGCCCCAGGCCTTCATCTTTGGACTCCTTTTTTTGCACTAATTAAACTCACTCCCTAGGAGATCTTATCTAGCTCCTTGGCTGTAAATACTATATATTCACCAATGATGCTTGAATTTATATTTTTAGCACCTCTTATGCCCCTAACTTCAGGCTTTTATATCCAGGAACCTAACTGACATGTCATTTGAGTGTCTATGAGATATATTTAACTCATTTTTACTTAAACCTTACCCCATCTTCCCCCAACCTCCCCAACCTGCCACATTTCAGTAAATACTGGCTTCCAGTGTCTCAGGACAGGAACTGGGATTCCCCTCAAGTCTTTCTCTTGCATCTCATCTTTAATCCTTAGTAGGACCTATTAACCATTTTCAAAATACATTTAAAATCAACCACTTCTCACAACACCAACTGCACCACTTTAGCCTAAGCTGCCATCATTCCTTGCCTGGCTTATTGCTATAGCTTCTTAATCAATGCTTACGTAGAATTTGGTCTCTAAACAGCAGCTAGAGTTATCTCTTGAAAACGTGAGCCCAGTCAAATAACTCTGTGACTCAGAACCCTCCAGTGACTGCCACTTTTAGTCAGAGTCAGAAAGGCATCTTCCTAATCCTATCACTCTCATTTATATTATTGATTGATTGATGGATTGATTGATTTTAGAGAGAGAGGAAGGGGAGGAGAGGGAGAGAGAGAGAGAGAAATAGATCTAGTGTTCTACTTATCCATGCATTTATTGGTTGATTCTTGGATGTACCATGACCAGGGATTGAACCCACAACCTTGGTATATTCGGACAATGCTCTAACCAACTAGGCTACCCAGCCAGGGCCTAATCCTGTAACTTTCAATCCCTTTTACCCTAATTTATTTTATGCACTTAAAACCACCTGCTCTACATATTTAGTTATTTGCTATCTTTTCTACCTTGCCCCTGGCTCTCCAGAATGCCAGGTTCATGAGGGCAAGAACTTTTGTTCGTTTCGTTCACTGCTGTATTGCTAGGGCCTAGTACAGCACATTGCAGAAGTAGGAGTTAATAATATTTATTGGATGAAAGAATGACAACGTGGACAACATTTCTCTCCAGATGGTAGCAATTTATAGTCCTATCAAAAAGTAAATGAGTATGCCCATTTTCTCATACTCTCTATATAATTAGATATTACTGGTCTTCAAAAAATTTTTTTATTCTAAATGATGAAAAATTATATATTGTTTTGTTTTGCATTTTCCTCATTGCAGTGTTGTTAAGCATATTTTCATATGCTTATTGGTCACTGCTGTTTCTTCTAGGAATGTTCTGTTTATGCCCTTTGTTTTACTGTGGTGTTGTTTATCTTTGTAATATTGATTTGTAGGAGTATCTTATATGTTATGACTATCGATCTTTCATTTCCTATATATATATTGCAAATATTTTTTTCCAGACTGTCACTTCTCTTTTAACTTTGTTAATAGAGTAATTTATCATACCAGTCTTTTGCTTTATGGGTTTTGGGTTGGTTTTGCTCAGAAAATCCTTCTTAACTTCAAATTATGAAAATATTCTCTTGTAATTTTCTCTAGACCTTTATTATCTTATTTTTTGTATTTTAGAGCTTTAAGCCACCTGGAATTTATTTTGGAGATTGTGTGATGTGGTAATATAGTTTATTTTATTTAATGCTGAGCCAGTTCACTTCGTATTTATTATTGACTCATCTATTCTTCCATCAATGATACAAGATTCTCTTTTTATCATATATTAAATTTCAACATATGAGTCTATTTCTAGACTCCATAGTCTAAACTCTAATCTATTTTTCTTTTCTGTTATAGTAACATCGGTTTAATTATTACTAGTGTTTTTTAGTTGATCTTGGTATCTGATAACACTACCATTCATTAATCTCTTAAAAAAATTTAACTACCTCTATGCCTTTTTAAGATAAATTTTAGAATCACTTTATAAGTTTTATAAAAAAAAAAATATGGATTTTTTTCATGTTCTACGATAAAGTTGTGGAGTTTTCTTGACATGATAGGTATTTTCCTGGATATTTGACAATTTTTGTTCATACAAAGAATGATCTAGTTTATCTTTATGATTTTAATTGATTATTGCTACATACGTTAAATTATTTTTATCTGTTGATCATTTTTTTGGCCATTCTCTAGAATGCTTGTTTTTACTTTTTCTGTTGATTCTTAGATTAAGCAAAGAGATTGAAATCAGCTGCCATTCTATCTTTTCTTTTACAAGAACTTTCTCCAGACAGTGAGCTGTGACACTTATTGGGCTCACCTTATATATTTCCCTTCTCTTAGAGATCATTGTCCTTTACTGTCTGTGTCTGATATCTGAAAACCATGATTTCACATATTTTTGTTTTGTTTTCTAGCTGTTTAAGATGAGAGGATAAATATAGTCTCTGTTGTTTCTTCATGGCTAGAAGACCAAAGAAATACTAAGAAGAATACAAAAGTTCTTGGAGGGTACCCATGTGTTCACCCATTGTATGAAATGAGATATGATATGTAAAGATTTTAGGCTAATACATTATTAGATATATGATTATCAATTCAGGTGGTCTGTTCTCAAGCAAGCACAAGGTTGGGAACATCACAGTGGGAGAATAAGACTATCTTGTGTAAATGAAGGACAAGAGGTATTAAAGAAAGAGTCTCTGAGATTTGTAGCATAGGTGTGTGGTGAGGTGGTGTGCCTCTGCTCCTGCTGTCACATGTGTCAGCCCAGCTTTGACACAGCCCTACCAATGCAAAGGCAACAGACTTTCTTCTGAGCCTTGCTAATGCCCAGCATGGGAAGCAGGAGTTCTGATGGGAGGTACAGAAGGAAAGGGCATTCATTGTAAGAGCTTTAAACTTGCACAGGCTTGGAATGGAAATGACTAGGAGGGCAGAGATTGTGACTCATTCTGGGAAATATGTCAGGAAACTTTTGTTACATTAATAACAAAGGCTGATGGATAACATCCAGCCTGTCTCCTTCCTCTTTTCCCTCTTCTCTGCTGACAATGTGTGTCTGCCATGTGTCTGGTATTGAACCAAGTACGTAGTGGATATTGGATGCTCTTGTTGGTAAGTAGAATGACTCCAGTAAAGTCTCCAATCACACATTATCTAGACTCCATGGATAAAAGCAGTGATTGTACTACCATGAAGCCTTTTCTAAAAGCTTGTAGTACCTCCATTCCCATTTTTGGTCAAAGTCCTTTTGGCTTCCAGCAACAACCATGAGAATATGGCCTAGTGTCCTTAAGTTGGAACAGCTTCTGAAGCATTAGCCACTGATACTGTCCTATCTTGGCTGTTCTTCTGGGGAAGCTGATTTTGGACTTCTAGTTTGCAGATCTGGAGCTGTGAGAGAATGCATTTCTGTTGTTTTAAGCCACCCATTTTGTGGTACTGTGTATGGCACCATGCCAGGAGCCTTTCTTTCTCACGTCCCCATTCCTTCTTCCCACCCTCAGAGCAGAATCCTTCTCTGAGAACTGCTGAAGCTCAGGCACCCTTTAGTTCACAAGAGGTGGGAAAGCTAATAAATTACTTGTACTGCTTTACAAGAATGGTGCTTTGATTTCAAAGTGACAGCTTGCTACCTTGATAATTTTCTACTGTCAGACTATCAAATTTCTTTCAATTTAGTTTATTAAGTACAGATTATCTTAATACTCTGAAGTCTCTTGAATAATTCTCTTATAACAAGTAATATTATACAAATTATTTATGAAAGGAATAAAATTTGAGGTAACTTTCCATCTAGAAATCAAGATGGGAAAGGTTAGAACTTGAGTTATCTATTATATGTTCTTTTTCTTATCTTCTCTATGATATTGGAAAAGCAATAATAAACCTTTGAGAACATTTCAAGTAGTACAAACAAATACGGTAAAATCTCTACAAACTTATACTGGAAATAGAAACAAAGACAGAAACAAGTTACTCCAACTGGCTCCAGTATCCCCTCCAATCAATTATAGATTTCATTGGCCAGTCCTTGGGCACAAATAAGCAAGAATGCTCGGGGGAGGCAAAACCAAACTATTTAATATAATGAAAAGTATGAGGGCACACATAGAGGTCCATCTATGAGCTGGAAATTGGAAACTCAAAATGGGCAAGTTGGAAAACCTGAGAACCAAACATTATTAAAAAGTGAAAGAGGTAAAAGACAATGAAATCAACAAATACTTAATAGTGAAAACTTACATTGTAGAAAGATCTGTTGAAAGTGTTAATAAGGAAAATGGAACCAGTGTGATCCAAATTTCTTTTGATGCTTTGGCTCTAAGAAAGGAAAGGGATTTAACATAATTTAAACTGAGACCATTTTTAAAAAACCTGTATGGAATAAGCAGGCTGTGTAAGTACATGTGTTTACCTATGCATATGTGCTTACCCTCAAATAAAGTCTCTAAATGGCCCACTAACCTCTTCTGCCTCACAAGTGGCTGATTCTCTGCTCCTTATTCCTTAGGGCCACTGGCATTGTTATGCTTTGACCTGTATTCAGGGAAGAGGGCGGGTGTGTTTTATTGCTTATCTAAGAAGTGGAGAGGGCTGGAGGTGGTCCTGCCAGGAAACGGGAAAAGGACTATTGTAAGAAAACTAACTTCTTGTACAGTGGAGTACAGTGCTGGGATTCTCAGCATGTCTTTATTGAATGGAATTGAAAATTGAGGCCCTAAATGGCATAAAACAATGTCCACTTAAAAAAAAAGTGAAGGTATGCTATAATTAGGTACAACTTAGGAAAGAAGTATTGGCCTTGTTTTGGTTTACCAACTAGATAGTTTAAAAAGGAGACAAAATGAAAAACAAAAGTTAATTTTGTAAGTTAAAACATTTATGGTTCTTAGAGTAATATTAATTGCAGAAAGTGGAAGGAAAATTTTAATGAACTTTCCTTATTCAGTCTCCCTAGCACAATACATTATTTTTTTCTTTCATGGGTTATACCTTTATTTTACATATTTTATTTAATTTTCACAAGAAGAAAACAATATATAATTATTGTAAAAATTCTAATAATATATAGATATAAAATACAGATGAAAATATTTTTCCCTCTCCCCTGACTCAATTCTGTAGTTTCTTTGGTGCACATGTAACTATATATATGTGCAGTTACAATGTATATACATAAATAATATTTTTGTTCTGTAACTTACGATTTCCATCTAACATTACATCATGCACATCTTTCTTTGTGAGCATATATAAAACCATCTCATTATTTCTAATAGCTGCTTAGTACTCCATTATAAGAATAATTTAAATTTGTTTAATGAAACCCTTATTGATGAAGAATAACTTCTTAGTTATTCTCATATTCTCATCCTCATAACTTTAAACAATATACTTTACTTCCTGTTTTTTCATCTTTGAACAATAACAGTTGATTTCTACTGTGGTAGATGAGGAACTTAGTGCATATATACTATCCCTCACATTTCTTTCTGTCCTTCCCTCTGATTTTTAAATTCATTACATTATTATTTTTACATCATCAATATTTATAATATTTAGATTCTGGTCTGTAACTATAATTAGTCCTCTGTGCTTTGTTTAGGTTGATTAGAAATTTAAACCTATTAAAAGTATGTAATGCATATGCTAATGTAAACAAGATTCACTGCTGAATTAAGTATTGTGATAGAAGGCAGGATAACCCTCTGAGACACTGCTGCTGAGGAAAGAATATTTCAGGTAAAAATCCTATAGATCCTCTTTTATTTCATACCATGAACAGGTTAGAAAAAGCTCTTTTAAACTGAGCAGAGCTAGACAATCTCTAGTCAAAGACCAGTGATTAAAATGTTTTTGTGTGGTTTAATTCCCAGCTATTGAACAAATGTGTTCAGTAGGCATTCACATGTTAGATCACAAAGATAAAAGCAATAATGAATACTACAAAAAATTAAAAAGCAATATTATAAGACTAAGGAAAATTAGAGATATACATCAAACGTGAAATATGTTATATTTTTACTTTCACTTTTGAGTTTTTAATTTCTTGAGTTTTAGGTCTCTTGAATTTTGTCTGAGTCTTAAGGCCAACAGTTACTTTGACTAGATGTGGTCATTTTTTTTTAAATTAAATTTATTGGGGTGACATTTGTTAAGACTATATGGGTTTTGAGTGTACAATTCTATTATACATAACTAGTATATTACATCGTATGTCCACCACTAAAAGTCAAATCTTCTCTCACCATATATTTGACCCATGTTTTACCCTTTACTACCCTTCCCACCTCTTCTCTCCAACCACCATAATGTTGTCTATATCTGTGAGTTTCAGTTTTATATCCTACATATGAATGAAATCATATGGTTTTTAACTTTTTCTGCCTGACTTATTTCACTTAGCATGATATTCTCAAGATTCATCTATGTTGTTGCAAATGGCAGTATTTCATCTTTTCTTATGGGTGAGTAGTATGACATTGTATAAATGCATCACATCTTCTTTATCCAGTCCTCTATTAAAGGACAATTCAGTTGTTTCCATGTCTTAGCCACCATGAATAAAGCTACAATGAACATAGGGGTGCATATGTCTTTAAGAATAAATATTTTAGAGTTTTTCCAGTAGATACCCAGAAGAGGGATTGCTGGGTCATGTGGTAACTCTATTCTTAATTTTTGAGGAACCACCATACTGTTTTTTTAGTGGGTATACCAGTTTATATTCTTACCAGCAGTGAATGAAGGTTCTTTTTTTGCCATAACATCTCCAGTACTCGTTATTAATTGCTTTGTTGATAATAGCCATTCTAACAGGTGTGAAATGGTATCTCATTGCAGTTTTGATTTACAATTCCCTAATAGCTAATGAAGTTGAACATCTTTTCATATATCTGTTATCCATGTGTATTTCTTCTTGAGAGAACTGTCTGTTCATGCCCTCTGCCTATTTTTCATTGGTTTGTTTGTTTGTTTGATATGACTGGTCACTCTTGAGATTGACACAGAGGCATTCGAATCAGCCTTGGCTAGAATCCACGCATGCATTTAGAAAGTGTAGTAGTATCAAAAATTGAAAGCCGAGTTAGCCAGATTGGGTGGGTATTGGGCGTGGGCACGAGGAAGAAACATAGTACCATGTTCAGAATTGTGTGCTGCAGGATCTCTAAATCTTCAACAATTACTTTCTATACCATCTACTTTGGCATTTAAAAAAATGGACAGATATTAGTTTAATATTTGACCTACTCAGTGTGAGCTTTGCTTTTCAGCAGCAGTTTTACCCTTTTATGGGTCCAAGATTAATTAGCTTTGGGCAGCTACTGGTAGTTTTGGTTGATCATTCACCAAGGGGAAAAGTTTGAGATCTGTGGCCTGTTCCTCAGGGTTTCATTAACTCTGACGGTCCTGTTTGATCAGTACCAGAAGTGACCTAGACAATTTCACTTGTCTTAATTCTTCTGAAGTGGCCTTGCTGACCCCATGCTGCAGCTGCTTGTTCTGGGCAGTTCAGTTCAGTTCAAGTCCTATCTGCAATACTTTATTCCAAAGTACAGATGAGGCTTAGATAACCACCCAGTTATTTCAGATAACAGTGTTTTTCTAGAGAAGATTGTTGAAAGCTTATTAAAACCCCAGAACAGAAGCCATATACCTGGTTAGTTGGATTCCAATAGGCATAATGTAGTTTCCTGGGTGGCATAGCCCATGACAGTTTGTAAGAAAGAAGACTTAAACATGTTTTGTTAGGAAATCCTTAGATCTCCTTCCAACGTGCAGTTAGCAGTAGCCAGAAAACCTGGTTATCTCTCTGGGGTTCGCTAAAGCCTCAGGACACTCTCCCTGGAAGTCCAGATCGGAATGTGCTGGAGCAGTGTGAGGCCTGGAGGCGCATGTTCAGAGAGCAGAGAGCACAGTATTTGTTTAACACGAATTGTTATTTTATAGGCAGAAAAGGATTTGTATACTCCTTCCTAACACTCACATCTTCTTCACCCAACCCTCAGAGATCACCACCGATATCAGTGACTTGAAGGTCTTTTCAGATGTATTCACTGCACATATAAGCATATGCATTTATATTTAAGCAAATGGTAGGTAGCATAGTATACGTGTAGATATTGTTCTACACATCTTTTTTTGTTGTTGTTGTTTTTTGTATTTTCCTGAAGTGATAAGCATGGAGGCAGAGAGACAGACTCCAGCATGCATCTGACTGGGATGCACCCGGCATGCCCACCAGGGAGCGACGCTCTGCCCATCTGGGGCATTGCTTCATTGCAACCAGAGCCATTCTAGCGCCTAAGGCGGAGGCCATGGAGTCATCCTCAGCACCTGGGCCAACTTTGCTCCAATGGAGCCTTTGCTGCAGGAAGGAAAGAGAGACAGAGAGTAAGAAAAGGGGGAGGGATGGAGAAGCAGATGGATGCTTCTCCTGTGTGCCCTGACTGGGAATTGAACCCAGACTTCCACACCCCGGACTGATGCTCTACTGCTGAGCCAACCAGCCAGGGTCTTCTGCACATCTTTTTTAAAAAATGTAATGACTTAAACGCCTAAATAAAGAAATAGCAAGTGTAAAAATGAATCAGTCGGAGATGACAAACACAATATCAGAAATAAAAACCACAATGGAAGGAATTAAAAACAGGATAGATAGAGCAGAGGATCAAATCAGCGAGTTAGAGGACAGCTGAAATGAAGGCATGAAAGCAGAGAAGAAAAGAGAAAAGAGACTCAAAAAGTCAGAGGAAACTCTTAGAGAGCTCTGTGACAACATGAAGAGAAATAACAACCGCATCATAGAGGTTCCTGAAGAAGAAGAAAAGGAACAAGGAATAGAGATGTTGTTCAATCATATCATAGCTGAAAATTTCCCTAAATTAATGCAAGAGAAACTCTCACAAGTCCAAGAAGCACAGAGGACTCCATTAAAGAGAAACCCAAAGAAACCTACACCAAGACACATCATAATTAAAATACCAAAGCTAAGCAATAAAGAGAAAATATTAAAAGCTGCAAGAGAAAAAAAAGTTATCACCTACAAAGGAGCCCCCATAAGGATGACATCCGACTTCTCAACAGAAACACTTGAGGCCAGAAGGGAATGGCAAGAAATATTCAAAGTAATGCAGAACAAGAACCTACAACCAAGACTAATTTATCCAGCAAGGCTATCGTTTAAAATTGAAGGAGAAATAAAAAGCTTCCCAGACAAAAAACAACTCAAGGAATTCATTACAACCAAACCAATGCTGCAGGAAATGTTAAGGGGCCTGTTGTAAACAGATCAAAGTGGGAAAAGAATACAGCAAAAAAAGGAATACACTTTTAAAGAAGAAAATGGCAATAAACAACTACATATCAATAATAACCTTAAATGTAAATGGATTAAATGATCCAATCAAAAGACATAGGGTAGCTGTGTGGATAAGAAAACAGGACCTATACATATGTTGTCTACAAGAGACACACCTTAGAACAAAAGACACACATAGATTGAAGGTAAAAGGATGGAAAAAAACATTTCATGCAAACGGAAATGAAAAAAAAGCTGGGGTAGCAATACTTATATCAGACAAATTGGACTTTAAAACAAAGGATATAGTAAGAGATAAAGAAGGCCACTACATAATGATAAAGGGAGTAATCCAACAGGAAGATATAACTATTATAAATATCTATGCACCTAATATAGGAGCACCCAAATATATAAAATAGACTTTGATGGATTTAAAGGGCGAGATCAACAGCAATTCTATAATAGGGGATTTCAATACCCCACTAACATCACTAGATAGATCCTCAAGAAAGAAAATTAACAAAGAAACAGCAGACTTATTGGAAACACTAGATCAACTCGATTTAATAGAAATCTTCAGAACCTTTCACCCTAAAGCAGCAGAATATACATTCTTTTCAAGTGCTTATGGTACATTCTCTAGGGTAGACCACATGTTAGGGCACAAAAGTGCTCTCAACAAATTTAAGAAGGCTGAAATCATATCAAGCACTTTCTCCGATCACAACGGCATGAAACTAGAAATGAATCACAGCAGAAAAGCTCAAAAATTCTCAAACACATGGAAACTAAATAGCAGGGTGTTAAATAATGAATGGATTAAGAATGAGATCAAAGAAGAAATAAAAAAATTCCTAGAAACGAATGACAATGAGCATACAACAACTCAAAATTTATGGGACACAGCGAAAGCAGTGCTGAGAGGGAAGTTCATAGCACTACAGGCACATTTTAAGAAGCTAGAAAAAGCTCAAATAAACAACTTAACCCTGCATCTAAAAGACTTAGAAAAAGAACAGCAAGTAAAGCCCAAATGTAGCAGAAGAAAGGAAATAATAAAGATCAGAGCAGAAATAAATGACATAGAGGCTAATGAAACAATACAGAGGATCAATGAAACTAGGAGCTGGTTCTTTGAAAAGGTAAACAAGATTGATGAACCTTTAAGTAGACTCACCAAGAAAAAGAGAGAGAGGACTCAAATAAATAAAATTAGAAATGAGAGAGGAGAAATAACAACTGACACAACAGAAATACAAAATATTGTAAGAAAATACTAGGAAGAACTGTATGCCAAAAAACTAGACAATCTAGATGAAATGGACAAATTCCTTGAAGCATACAATCTTCCAAAAATCAATCTGGAAGAATCAGAAAACCTAAACAGACCAATTACAACAAATGAGATCAAAACAGTTATCAAAAAACTCCCAACGAAAAAAAGTCCGGGGCCCGATGGCTTCACAAGTGAATTCTACCAAATATTCAAAGAAGAACTAACTCCTATCCTACTCAAACTATTTCAAAAAATTCAAGAGGAAGGCAGACTTCCAAGCTCCTTTTATGAGGCGAGCATAATTTTGATTCCAAAACCAGGGAAAGACAACACAAAGAAAGAAAATTATAGGCCAATATCTCTGATGAATATAGATGCTAAAATCCTCAACAAAATATTAGCAAACCGGATCCAACAAAATATGGAAAAAATCATACACCATGATCAAGTGGGATTTATTCTGGGAAGGCAAGGCTGGTACAATGTTCGTAAATCAATCAATGTGATTCATCACATAAACAAAAAGAAGGAGAAAAACCATATGATAATTTCAATAGATGCAGAAAAAGCATTTGATAAAATCCAGCACCCATTCATGATCAAAACTCTCTGCAAAGTGGAAATACAGGGAACATACCTCTACATGATAAAAGCCATCTATGAGAAACCCACAGCCAACATCATACTCAATGGGCAAAAATTAAAAGCAATACCCTTAAGATCAGGAACAAGGCAGGGGTGCCCCCTTTCACCGCTCTTATTTAACATGGTCCTGGAAGTCCTAGCCACAGCAATCAGACAAGAAGAAGAAATAAAAGGCACTCAAGTTGGAAAAGAAGAAGTAAAACTATCATTATTTGCAGATGATATGATATTGTATATAGAAAACCCTAAAGTTTCAGTCAAAAAACTATTGGACCTGATAAATGAATTCAGCAGAGTGGCAGGATATAAAATCAATACTCAGAAATCAGAGACATTTTTATACACCAACAATGAACAGTCAGAAAGAGAAATTAAAGAAACAAACCCCTTCACAATTACAACCAAAAAAATAAAGTATCTAGGAGTAAACTTAACCAAGGAGACTAAAGACTTGTACTCAGAAAATTACAAAGCATTGATAAAAGAAATCAAGGAAGATACAAACAAGTGGAAGCATATACCATGCTCATGGTTAGGAAGAATAAACATCATTAAAATGTCTCTATTACCCAAAGCAATCTATAAATTCAATTCAATACCAATTAAAATACCAATGACATACTTCAAAGATATAGACCACATATTCCAAAAATGTATATGGAACCTAAAGAGAACACGAATAGCCTCAGCAATCTTAAAAAAGAAGAATAAAGTGGGAGGTATCACACTTCCTGATATCAAGTTATACTACAAGGCCGTTGTACTCAAAACATCCTGGTACTGGCATAAGAATAGACATATAGATCAATGGAACAGAACAGAGAACCCAGAAATAAACCCACAGTTCTATGGACAACTGATATTTGACAAAGGAGGTAAGGAAATACAATGGAGTAAAGACAGCCTCTTTAACAAATGCTGTTGGGAAAATTGGACAGCTAACTGCAAAAAAATGAAACTAGATCACCAGCTTACACCACTCACAAAAATAAACTCAAAATGGATAAAAGACTTAAATGTAGGCCGTGAAACCATAAGCATCTTAGAAGAAAACAAAGGCAGTAAGCTCTGGGACATCTCTTGGAGCAATATATTTGCTGATTTATCTCCACGGGCAAGTGAAATAAAAGACAGGATAAACAAATGGGACTATATCAAACTAAAAAGCTTTTGCACAGCTAAAGACAACAAGAACAGAATAAAAAGACAAACTACACAATGGGAGAACATATTTGACAATACATCTGATAAGGGGTTAATAACCAAAATTTATAAAGAACTTGTAAAACTCAATACCAGGAAGACAAACAACCCAATCCAAAAATGGGCAAAAGAGATGAATAGACACTTCTCCAAAGAGGACATACAGATGGCCAATAGGCATATGAAAAAATGCTCAATAACACTAATCATTAGAGAAATGCAAATTAAAACCACAATGAGATATCACCTCACACCAGTCAGAATGGCGCTTATCAACAAAACAACACAGAATAAGTGCTGGCGAGGATGTGGAGAAAAGGGAACCCTCCTGCACTGGTGGTGGGAATGCAGACTGGTGCAGCCACTGTAGAAAACAGTATGGAGATTCCTCAAAAAACTGAAAATCGAACTGCCTTTTGACCCAGCTATCCCACTTTTAGGAATATACCCCAAGGACACCATAGAACGGCTCCAAAACGAGAAATGCACCTGCATGTTTGTGGCAGCATTGTTCACAATAGCAAACATCTGGAAACAGCCCAAGTGTCCGTCAGACGACGAGTGGATTAAAAAGCTTTGGTACATATATACCATGGAATACTACTCAGCCATAACAAATGATGATCGGATCATTTACAATAATATGGATGGACCGTGACAACATTATACGGAGTGAAATAAGTAAATCAGAAAAAAAACTAAGATGAATCCATACATAGAAGGGACATAAAAATGAGACTCAGAGACACGAACAAGAATGTGATAGCAACAGGGGTGGGGGGTGGGGGGAGGGGGGATGGGGTGAAGAAGGAGAGAGGGGTTAGGGGAGGGGAGGGGCACAAAGAAAACCAGATAGAAGGTGACAGAAGACAATTTAACTTTGGGGGAGGGGTATACAGCACAATCAAATCTCAAAATGATCTAGAGATATTTTCTCTCAACATATGTACCCTGATTTATTAATGTCACTGCATTAAATTTAATAAAAAAAAATGTAATGACCTATCTTGACTATTCCATAACAATAGTTATAGAACTTACTCATTTTTATGCCTGCATAGCATTTTATTATTTGCATATACCATAATTTATTTGAACAACTCTCACTGATAGGTATTTAGGTTATGTCCAATATTGTGTTAAGAAAACAATGCTTTAATATATACATATTATTGTATGATTTCTATTTCCTAATATTGAACTATATTTGTAAGATAAATTCCTAATAGAAGTATTTCTGGGTAGAAGATACATACATTTTAAAATTGGACTGTTATTGCTAACTTGCTTTTCAGGGAGGTTATACTAATTTAAACTACCCTGCTCCGAACAATGTATGAGAGTACGTACCTATTTTATCAATGTCTTTAGTGTATTTTATGCTTTTTGATCTTTGCCAATCTAAAAAAAAAATGATATTACATAACTTTAATTTGCATTTTTATGGTAACATTGAACATATTTTTATGTGATTAAAATCCATGAGTACTTCTCATTAGTGAGCTATATGTTTATATTTTTTTCTCACTATCTTATTGGACTGTTGACTTATTATTTTGTTGGAACTAATATATTAAGGGAATTAAAACCATTTATATATTGGCAAAATTAGTCCTTTAATGAGCTGCAAATAACTTTTTCACTTTCATGTTTGACTTTTGACATTATGATATTAAGACTTTTTTCATTAAGTAGAATTTACTAGTATTTCATGAAATTTAGGTTTCAATTACTTTAAAAAATTTTTTTAAATTAATTTTACTGGGGTAACATCAATAAATCAGAATACATATGTTAAAAGAAAACATGTCCAGGTTATCTTGTCAATCAGTTATGTTGCATAACCATCACCCAAAGTCAGATTGTCCTCCGTCACCTTCTATCTAGTTTTCTTTGTGTCCCTCTCCCGCCCCCTTCCCCTCTTTCCCCCCCCCCCCCAACCAACATACTGTTGTCAATGTCTCTTAGTTCCTATTTATGTCCCACATATGTATGGAATAATGCAGTTCTTGTTTTTTTCTGATTTACTTATTTCACTCCGTATAATGTTATCAAGATCCCACCATTTCGTTGCAAATGATCCGATGCCATCATTTCTTATGGCTGAGTAGTATTCTATAGTGTATATGTGCCACATCTTCTTTATCCAGTCATCTATTGAAGGACTTTTTGGTTGTTTCCATGTCTTGGCCACTGTGAACAATGCTGCAATGAACATGGGGCTGCATGTGTCTTTACATACCAATGTTTCTGAGTTTTGGGGGTATATACCCAGTAGAGGGATTGCTGGGTCATAAGGTAGTTCTATTTTCAGTTTTTTGAGGAACCACCATACTTTCTTCCATAATGGTTGTACTACTTTACATTCCCACCAACAGTGAATGAGGGTTCCTTTTCTCCACAGCCTCTCCAACATTTGCTATTACCTGTCTTGTTAATAATAGCTAATCTAACAGGTGTGAGGTGGTATCTAATTGCAGTTTTGATTTGCATTTCTCTAATAATTAAAGAAGATGAGCATCTTTTCATATATCTGTTGGCCATTTGTATTTCTTCCTGAGAGAAGTGTTTGTTCATATCCTCTTCCCTGTTTTTTCTTGGATTGTTTGTTTGTTTATTGTTGAGTTTTATGAGTTCTTTGTATATTTTGAATATTAGGCCCTTATCTGAGCTGTTGGTAGAAAATATCATCTCCCATTTAGTTGGCTTTCTGTTTATTTTGTTATCAGTTTCTCTTGCTGAGCAAAAATTTCTTAGTCTGATGTAGTCCCATTCATTTATTTTTGCCTTCACTTCTCTTGCCTTTGGAGTCAAAATCATAAAATGCTCTTTAAAACTAAGGTCCATGAGTTTAGTACCTATCTGTTCTTCGATGTACTTTATTGTTTCAGGTCTTATATTTAGGTCTTTGATCCATTTTGCATTAATTTTAGTACAAGGGGACAAACTGTAGTTGAGTTTCATTCCTTTGCATGTGGCTTTCCAGTTTTCCCAGCACCATTTGTGGAAGAGGCTTTCTTTTCTCCATTGTGTGTTGCTGGCCCCTTTATCGAAAATTATTTGACCTTATATATGTGTTTTTATTTCTGGACTTTTTATTCTGTTCCATTGTTCTGAGTGTCTATTTTCTGCCAATATCATGCTGTTTTGATTGTTGTGGCTCCATAATATAGTTTGAAGTCAGGTATTGTAATGCCCCCAGCTTTGTTCTTTTTCTTTAGGATTGCTTTGGCTATTCGGGGTTTTTATAGTTTCATATAAATCTGATGATTTTTTTGTTCCATTTCTTTAAAAAATGTCATTGGAATTTTGATTGGAATAGCATTAAATTTGTATATTGCTTTGGGTAATATGGCCATCTTGATTATATTTATTCTTCCTATCCAAGAGCAAGGAATATTCTTCCATCTGATTGTATCCTTTTCGATTTTCCTTAACAATGGTTTGTAGTTTTCATGATATAAGTCCTTTACATTCTTTGTTATGTTTATTCCTAGGTATTTTATTTTCTTTGTTGCAATCATGAAGGGGATTTTTTTTTTGAGTTCGTTCTCAAATGTTTCATTGTTGGCATATAGAAAGGCTATGGAGTTTTGTATGTTAATTTTGTATCCTGTGACCTTACTGTATTGGCTATTGTTTCTAGTAGTCTTTTTGTAGATTCTTTTGGGATTTCGATGTATAGGATCATATCATCTGCAAAAAGTGATACCTTTACTTTTTCTTTTCTGATATGGATGCCTTTTATTTCTTTGTCTTGTCTGATTGCTCTGGCTAGAACATCTAGTACCACATTAAATAAGAGTGGAGAGAGTGGACAACCCTGACTTGTTCCTGATTTAAGGGGGAAAGCCTTCAGTTTTGTGCCATTTAATATGATGTTAGCTGATGGTTTATCATATATGGCCTTTATCATGTTGAGATATTTTCCTTCTATACCCATTTTGTTGAGAGTCTTAAACATAAAATTATGTTGTATTTTATCGAATGCCTTTTCTGCATCTATTGATAAGATCATGTGGTTTTTGTTCTTTGTTTTGTTGATATGGTGTATCACGTTAACCGTTTTACGTATGTTGAACCATCCTTGAGATTGTGGGATGAATCCCACTTGATCATGATGTATTATTTTTTTAATATGTTGTTGTATTCGATTTGCTAGTATTTTGTTTAGTATTTTAGCATCTGTATTCATTAGAGATATTGGTCTGTAGTTTTCTTTTTTTGTGCTGTCCTTGCCCGGTTTTGGTATGAGGGTTATGTTGGCCTCATAAAATGTGTTTGGAAGTATTGCTTCTTCTTCAATTTTTTGGAAGACTTTGAGTAGAATAGGAATCAAGTCTTCTTTGAATGTTTGATAGAATTCGCTAGTATAACCGTCTGGGCCTGGACTTTTATTTTTGGTGTGGTTTTTATTTATTTATTTTTTTGTGGCAGAGACAGTGTCAGAGAGAGGAACAGGTAGGGACAGACAGGAAGGGAGAGAGATGAGAAGCATCAATTCTTAATTGCGGCTTCTTAGTTATTCATTGATTGATTTCTCATATGTGCCTTGACCGGGGGGCTACAGCAGACTGAGTGACTCCTTGTTCAAGCCAGCAAACTTGGGCTCAAGCTGGTGAAACTTGCTCAAACCAGATGATCCCGCACTCAAGCTAGGGACCTCAGGGTTTTGAACCTGGGTCTTCCACATCCCAGTCTGACACTCTATCCACTGTGCCACTGCCTGGTCAGGCTTTGGTGTGGTTTTTAATAGGTTTTTCTATTTCTTCCCTGTTAATTGTTCTGTTTAGGCTTTCTGCTTCTTCTAGACTCAGTCTCAGAAAGTTGTATTGTTCTAGGATTTATCCATTTCTTCTAGATTATTTTAATTAGTGGCATACAATTTTTCATAGTATTCTACAATAATTCTTTGTATATCTATGATGTCTGTGGTGATTTCTCCTCTTTTATTTTGGATTTTGTTTATATGAGTTCTTTCTCTATTTTCCTTGGTAAGTCTTGTCAATGGTTTGTCAATTTTGTTGATCTTTTCAAAGAACTACCTCCTTGTTCTATTAATTTTTTCTATAGTTTTTCTGTTCTTTATTTCATTTATTTCTGCTCTGATTTTTATTATCTCCTTTCTTCGGCTGGTTTTGGGTTGTCTTTGTTCTTCTTTTTCTAGTTCCTTAAGTAGTGAAGTTAAGTGGTTAACTTGGGCTCTCTCTTATTTGTTCATATAGACCTGAAGTGATATGAACTTCCCTCTTATCACTGCTTTTGCTGCATCCCATGGATTCTGATATGTCAAGTGTCATTTTCATTTGTCTGTATATATCTTTTGATCTCTGCGGTTATTTCTTCTTTGACCCATTCATTTTGTAAAAGTATGTTGTTTAGTTTCCACATTTTTGTTGTTGTTTTTTTTCCTCTTTTTTGAAGTTGAATTCTAGTTTCAAGGTTGTATGATCAGAAAATATGCTTGGTACAACTTAGTTATTTCTGAATTTGCTGATGTTGTTTTTGTGGCCCTACATATGGTCAATTCTTGAGAATGATTCATGTACACTGGAGAAAAATGTATACTCTGTCACATTGAAATGAAATGTCCAGTAGATGTCTATCGTATCCAGGTGCTCTAGTGTTTTGTTTAAGGCCAATATATCTTTATTGATTCTCTGTTTGGATGCCTGATCTAGAGCTGTCAGCGGTGTAGTGAGGTCTCCAAGTATGATGGTACTTTTGTCAGTTTTTGTTTTAAGATCAATAAGTAGCTGTCATATATTTTGGTCCTCCTTGGTTTGGTGCATATATATTAAGAATTGTTATGTCTTCTTGATTCAGCGTCCCCTTAATCATTATGAAATGACCATTTTTGTCTTTGAGTACTTTTGCTGTCTTGTACTCAGCATTACCAGGTATGAGTATTGCCATGCCTGTTTTTTTTTTTTGGATGGTATTTGCTTGGAGTATTGTTTTCCAGCCTTTCACTTTGAATTTTTTTTTATCCTTGTTGCTTAGATGAGTTTCTTGTAGGCAGTTTACAGTTCGATTTTTTTTTTGTAATCCATTTTGCTACTCTGTGCTTTTTTATTGGTGAGTTTTATCCATTTACATTTAGTGTAATTATTGACACTTGTGAGTTTCCTATTGCCATTTTATACATTGCTTTCTGTTAGTTTTGTGTCTTGTTTGATTCTTCTCTTTTGTTTTTTTATATTTGTTTTTGTTTGGTTGTATTTCATACATCTTTCCTCTGTTCTTTCATCTTTTTTTAATCATGTGTATCTGTGGTGGTTTTTTTCAATGGTGGTTACCATTAAGTAATAAAAAGGGTGCCTACCCTGTTCATTGTAGTGCATTATCTTGTGAGTACTTTTGCACTCCATCGTCCTTTTCTACTTTTAATCTTTGTCCTCTCCCCTTTTTTGTTGTTGTTGTCGCAGTTTAAATTTGGTTTGATTGTATTCTTGGTGGAGCTTTTACTTGTGGTTTTGTTTTGTTTTGTTCTTTTTATCTGGTAGAAAACCCCCTTTAGTAATTCCTGGAGTGGGGGTTTTCTGATGATAAATTCCCTCATCTTTTCTGTATCTGTGAATGTTTTTATTTCTTCTTTGTATTTGAAGGATAGCTTTGAGGGGTATAGTATTCATGGCTGAAAGTTCCTCTCTTTCAGGACTTTAAATATTGGGGTCCACTCTCTTCTAGCTTGTAGAGTTTCTGTTGAGAAATCTGATGATAATCTAATGGGCCTTTCTTTATATGTTGTATTCTTCTTTTCCCTTGCTGCCTTGAGAATTTTTTCTTTGTCGTTGGTTTGTGCCAATTTCATTATGATGTGCCTTGGAGTAGGTTTTTTGGGGTTACGAAAACTCGGAGTTCTGTTTGCTTCTTGAATTTGAGGCTTTAGTTCTTTCCACAGGCTTGGATAGTTCTCATCTATTATTTGTTTGAATATATTCTCCATTCAATTTTCCCTCTCTTCTCCCTCTGATATACCTATTATTCTTATGTTACCTCTATTTTCAGCTCATGAATTGAGTTTTTCATCTCTGTTTGATTTGTTCTTATAGTTTCAATTTCCTTGGTAATATATTTTTTGTGTTCATTGAGTTGTTTTCTGAGCTGCTAAATTGCCTTTCTGTGTTTTCTTGTATATCTCTGAGTATATTTAGGATTTCTATTTTAAATTCTCTGTCATTTAGCTCCAGAGTTTTCAATATATTAAATTTTTTTCCATAGATTTTTCCTCATCTATCTGTGCTACCTCTCTTTCTTTTGTATCCATGATATTCGAATTTCTCTACCTTAATGGCATCTGAGGGTGGTTTTGTTGATAGTATTAATGAGAATTAATAAAGAATAAAAAGTTTAAAAATTAAAAATAATAAAAAGAAGTAAAAAAAATTATTATTTCCTTCTTTTTTTTCTTCTCCTCTCCTCTCCCCTCTTTCTTGAGAATATCTTGTGGTGAACTGTGAATTATATTGTGCTAAATAGAACAAAAACTACTTATAGTGGAGCAGTCTGAGTTTGGGAGAAGTTATAAAGGGGCAAAAAAGGGGTTATGGACCCTTAAAATGCAAAAAAAAAAAAATTGGTTCAAGAATAAAATGATTTTTTTTAGGTGATGGTTGACTAAGAGATGTGATGAGAGGAATAATAGGGAAACAGAAAAAAGGGGAAAAATTATAAAATTACCATTGTAATTAGTGGAGCAAGAAGTAAATGAAATGGAGAGCCACAGTTGGGAGCACTGCTAGTGAGTTAAGAAAGCGAAGTAAAAATCTCCCAAAGCACCACAAAGAAAAATTTGAGTCACAGATAAAATAATTTTTTCATGATTGAGGATTGAATGGGAGGAAAAGTAAAGCAGAAATGAAGAAACTAATATAGAAGGAGAAAAAAAAAAGAAAGAGGAAAACACAAAAAGAAGAAAAAAGGAAAGGGAGAAAGAGAGAGAGAGAGAGAGAGAGAGAGTGAGTTAAGGGTTTTGGAGTGCAACCCTCATATAATGAGAAAGGAAGTAGAAAGAAAAGATAATGGGAGATGTAACACTTATGGGTAGTGTAGTTCAAGGACAAGAGAGAGTAAGACAGGCAGAGAATTAAACGACCAAATTGGAAGAAGAAGAGAATAATCAAGACAAGAATATAAGAGAAACAAACAAATATAATAAAATGGGATAGGTTATAAAGTCTGTGAATTATTCTTGATTTTGAGAGGTTATCTTCTTGCTTTTTCTTTTCTCTCCCTCTTCCTGGTTGGTGACTCTGTACCCCGGGTTCTGCCCCTTTGGCATGCTCAGGTAGAGGTTTGCAGTTGATAAGTCTCTATGGCGATGTCATGTATTGGCTTCAGTCCCATTGGCAGTCGAGGCTTATTAGCATTTGCAGGCTCCGCCAATGAGAGAGTCCATCTTCCCAGAGCCTCTCTCCTAGTCTTTCCTTCCTGAATTTGGAGCCTGATGATCCAGCTATGGGGTTGCTGATGCCTCTGCCTGGAGAGTAAGAGGCTCAAAGAGCTGGTAAATCCCCACTCTATTCCCACTCAGCACAGGGCTCTGGGTAAGGCTCAAGGAGTCAGAGCCCCTAACGTAATCAGGCGGGGCTTCGGCCCGCACAAAGACCTTTGACTCGGCCCCTCTGTCTGGGAACATGGGCACCCACTTCTGGGGGAATCTCTCTCCCACTCTCTGAATTCGCTAACCGGGGGATCAGGCCGGCCGCCTTTCACTCGCTGTGAGGCGTCCCGCCCGCAAGGAAAAGTTTGAGTATAGGAAGTTTTGCTCCCACTCACTTTCCACGTGCTGCTTTTCGGGGCACAGGGGTGACCTCAAGACTCCGTTTTCAGCCCACAGAAAGGCCTGTGACTCTGCCCCTCTCTCCAATAACATGGACACCTACTCCCGGGCGAATCTCTCACCCACTGTCCACGCTCGCCGACCAGGATATCAGGCTAGCAGCCTCTTACTCCAAGTGAGGTGCCCCGCCTGTATGGAAAAGTTTGAGCATAAGGAATTTCGCTCCCGCTCCCTTCCCGTGCGCTGCTTTTTGGGGCACAGGGGCAACTCCGAGATTCCGGTTTCGGCCCACATAAAGGCCTCTGACTCTGCTCCTCTGTCTGGTAACATGGGCGCCCACTCCTGGGGCTCTAGGAAGAATCTGTCGCCTACTATCTGCACGCTACGACCAGAAGATCAGGACGGATGGCTGTCCCAAGTGCCTTTCTTTGTCTAGATTTGTCGCGAGGATTAGCTTATGTTGACTGGGTTGCCACAAGCACAGTTTTTTCTCGGCTTGGATGTCCGTGCCACAGCCTGGTTCAGACGTTTGTGCCTCAGTCTGGTTCTATTCACACCCTATGCCTGCCTTAGTTCCTATACTCTCAGTTCCCAGTGAAAGCAGCCTTATTTAGGTTAGTGAGGAAGGCATAGTGTTTCTTCCTCCTTATTTCCTTTGGGGTTGATTATATATTTAGTCAATTTTTTGCTCAATCATACCTTCTCGTTTAGTGTGGAACTTCTGGAGGCTCCAAGGATAGATTTTTCTGTCTCTGGTTGAAGATCTTGTTGAAATTTTGGGGAGATTTATCGGTATTGCTCCTTATGGCGCCATTTCTCTGACGTCACTCTAAAATGTCTTTTTAATACTACATATATGTATACTGCTCACAAAAATTAGGGAGTATTTCAAAATCAATATGAAGCGATATATCCCTTAATTTTTGTGAGCAGTATATTTATATTTTCCAATGTTTTCATCTAGCATACTCATGGTATTATTTTTCTCATTTAAATCTTTATTTCTTATTTTGGTATAAGGTACAGGGCATTCTATGTAGATAACTTGAGGAATTTTGACTGTGAGGAAGTGTACTCTTTTTTGTTAGTGATGTCTGGATTATAGCATTTCCTGAATTATGAAATTATGGAATTACAGAGGACTGGGTGAAGGCTGGACAAGTTCTCAGAAAGTAGGGTTGGAAGTGATAGTGAAGACCAGTTAAAAAGCAGTTTCAGCACATCACAGCTCCATGCCTACTATCCACAGAGGCTAGTTTAGCACCTGGAGAGCTTCAAGTGAGCCATGGTATTCCTGCAGATTGGGAACTCTTGGTGGCTCTAGGGTAAAACCTTTTCCTGCCTCTTCTAGATTCTGTTGGTTGATGGCAATCCTTGTCATTTTTTTGGCTTGTAGATACACCAATCCAATCTCTGCCTCTGTCTTCCTGTGGCCTTTTCACCTGTGTGTGTCTCTATTCTTATAAGGACAATCATTTGGATTTAGAGTCTACCCTATTTCAACATGACCTTATCTTAACTTGATTACATTTGCACGACCCTATTTCCAAATAGGGTTACGTTTACAGGTTCCAGGTAGACATGAATTTTGGGATACACTATTCACCCCAGTACAGTTTCCTAAATACAGATACTCTTGCAAGCATAGTTGACAAGACACAAATTTTAAAAAATGTTCAATATTATATTGCTCACAAACACTAAAATGTTTTTAATTTTCTTATTTTATTTTATAGTTAAAAACTAGAGTTTTGAATCTTAATAAAAGTATTTAAGTGAATTGTGTGTTTTTTAGTTGAAATGCTATTTGGTATTTTTTTCTGCATCAGATTAAGTAACCACATTTTAAAATTTATTTTTATTTTATTTTATTTTTTTTATTTTTTTCTGAAGTGAGAAGCAGGGAGGTAGAGAGACTGACTCCCGCATGCGCCCAACCGGGATCCACCTGGCATGCCCACCAGGGGGCAATGCTCTGCCCATCTGGGGCGTTGCTCTGTTGCAACCGGAGCCATGCTAGCGCCTGAGGCAGAAGCCACAGAGCCATCCTCAGCGCCCAGGCCAGCTTTGCTCCAATGAAGCCTTGGCTACAGGAAGGAAAGAGAGAGAGAGGAAGGAGAGGGAGAAGGGTGGAGAAGCAGATGGGTGCTTCTCCTGTGTGCCCTGACTGGGAATTGAACCCAGGACTTCCACACACTGAGTTGACACTCTACCACTGAGCCAATGGGCCTGGGCACCACATCTTTTTAAATTACAATTATTTTAAATCTGTTATAATGTGAATGTTAGTGTAGTGATTTGGAAAAGAATTAATAATTTTCATTGATATGTGACTATGTTTGGGTATAAGGAAGTATTACATTTTTACATGACTTTATTGGATTCAAACAAGTTTTGCTTTAAAAAAAGTAGCACTGACTGCAATTAAATGAAGATCATATGTTAGTGTATCTAAGAACAAGTGTAAGAAACAGGAGAAAAATGCATCTGGTGAAGGACTTAGATATTATCTTGTATAGGAGCATTTGAAAATGGTGGTAATGTCTTCAACTCTTTGAAGAATGGCTCTGTAGCAAAGAGTTTAGATTCCAGAGGGAAGAACTAGAACCAGTAAATTAAATCAGTACAATATAAGACAAAACTTTCCCATTGAACAGTATACCGTGTACCAAAATGGAGGTGGTGGTGGTGTAAGGGAGTAAAGAGCAGTTTCTTGGGAGTTCTCAGGCAGGTGCTGTATTATTACCTGCCAAGGACATTTTAATAGACATCTTGCCTTGATCAAGAAATTCAAATGGAAGGTTCTTAGTTTCAATATCTGTTGAAAGTTCTTCTAAAATTTCTTTTTCTAGATATGTCATGAAAATCAGTATCACTTATGTGACAAGTTACTTCTGTAAGTTCATATGCTTTTTAACAGCTACCAACCTAAAGCTTTGCTCTGTGACTTCTGTGCTAAGGCGTGCTTAGGGGAAAAGATGGGGGGCATTAATTGAAGAGAAGGAGAAGTATCAATTAGTGAGAAAGGTGGAAAATTAAAATTTCTATTTATTGAATGAGTGCATACATATTATCTAATCTCACTGAACATACTAAGTTCTTTATTGCTTGGCACTTATGTGTAGCTGTAGTTCATAAAATGATGAATTCTTAAAATAATTGGTATTTTCGGCCCTGGCCGGTTGGCTCAGCGGTAGAGCGTTGGCCTGGCATGCGGGGGACCCGGGTTCGATTCCTGGCCAGGGCACATAGGAGAAGCGCCCATTTGCTTCTCCACCCCCCCCTCCTTCCTCTCTGTCTCTCTCTTCCCCTCCTGCAGCCAAGGCTCCATTGGAGCAGGGATGGCTCCTTGGCCTCTGCCCCAGGCAGAGTGGCTAGAGTGGCTCTGGTCACGGCAGAGCGACGCCCTGGAGGGGCAGAGCATCGCCCCCTGGTGGGCAGAGCGTCACCCCTGGTGGGCGTGCCGGGTGGATCCCGGTCAGGTGCATGCAGGAGTCTGTCTGACTGTCTCTCCCCATTTCCAGCTTCAGAAAAATACAAAAAAAAAAAAAGAAAAAAAAATAATTGGTATTTTCTTATGTATTTTTGATGGAATACAGGACTGTTCTGATGGATACATGTCCAAAATTCATTTTCAAGTTAAAAATGGTACAGTGGCGTCACATCCAAGGACACCTTCCCAAGCACAGACCTGTCTTCCTGTGGAGGTGAGTGACTTAACATGTCCTGTTCTCTTTTTTCAGTCTTTGTGAAGTTTAAAATTTAAACCTATTAAATATATATTTTTAAAAATTAACTGCCATTGGATCTGAAGCCTGTGGTTGATAAACAAGTGAACGACATTTGTCAGGAAGTATTTTCTTCTATAATTTTAAAATTTAATTTAATTTAATTTTTTATTGAATTTATTGGGGTGACATGGGTTAATAAAATTATGTAGATTTCAGGTGTGTACTTCTGTAACACATCCTCCGTGTATTGTATTGTGTGTTCACCACCCCAGGTCAAGTCTCCTTCCATCGCCGTTTCCCCCGTAGACCCTCTTCTATGCCCCTTCACCCACTTAATCTCTAAGTTTTGGTAATCAGTATACTTTTGTCTTTGAGGGTTTTGTGGGTTTTTTTGCTTAATCCTTTTACCTTTTTTTTTTTTTTTTTTTTTTTACCAATCTCCCCCTGCCAACAGCTGTCAGCCTGTTTGTTCTCTTTCTCTATGAGTCTGTTGAGTCTGTTTCTATTTTATTTGTTAGTTTATTTTGTTCCTTAGATTCCACATATTAATTAGTGAAATCTTAGAGTATTTGTCTTTATCTGACTGGCTTATTTCACTTAGCATAATACTCTCCAGGTCCATCTATGCTATTGCATAATGTTGAATATTCTATAATATTGAAAGCAGGAGTTGTGGTGATGTTGGGATCCACTCAGTCTATGCAGATTGTAGTGAGCCTTTACCCTTTGGCTTCCATACATGCATTCCTCCCATGGCCTATTGATGTTTCTCCTGTGAAACCCTTAGGATAACAATACGGACCTATCCCTCTGCTACTTAACAACTGGCTGGGAACTTCCTTGCTTAGTTTGCCTTTAACTCTCTTTCCTATGCTCTTTTAAATATGCTAGATCTAGGTCTCATTCTGTACTTGACTTGAAAAATCTTGCTAACTTAAAATTTAATGTGATGATAATGCCTGAGTGGTTTTCTGGGTTATTTCTAATTTAATTTTTATCAAAATATAAGTAGCCTTATTGTACCTGTTATTTTAATAACAACTACAATATATCTCCACTGTTAAACAATAGAGAAATATATAAAAAGAGTAAAAAATTTTCATTACATACTTCAACTGGAGGTAACTACTATTAAAATTTAATAAATATCCTTCTACATGTTTCTGTCATGTACACACATACATCCCTGTGTTTTTCAATGAACATGTATATCATGTATATCATGGACATCTTCCTATATCAGTAACTGTAGAATTCCATTATTTTGTTTTAATGGTTCCATTACATTCCATCCTATGGATTTACCTTAGTTGTGTGGACCCCATACTGAAGTAAAATACTTGAATTCTAAAAAAAAGAATTTTTGGGGCTGTAATTGCTGCAACCCAAAGGAAGAAATCTCTTAGAATTGCTCAGAATTCTGAATATCTTGGTAAAATGGGTGAGTAGACTTTAATTTATTTTTAACTTTTTGCAAAGAAAGAACTTTTCCTCAAGAGGTATTAAATCAGACAAGCTTGGCAGTTGGCACTGGTCTGTCTATGACACTGGCCTAGAAGTGACTATGCCAATAGAATTTGGCTTTGCAAGTTATTCCTGAGGGCATTGTGCTTGGTAATACATTAAGTGCACCCAGTGGTTGCTCAAATCTTGATTATTGCTCCATGGTTTGAATATCCAACATCAAACCAGAAGCCAAGCAAGTTAGGAATCTTTTCAGTTTATTATACAATATATTGACTTAAGAATGCACATGGAAACAATGATTTAAAAGATGAATTACTAGCTTTTGCCTAAAAAGTTGGCAGAGATTAGAAAAGCTTTAAAAAGTGGTGTTGACAGTGAGAGGGAACTGACACTTTCTGGTTAATGTTTTTTTGTTTTTGTTTTTTGTATTTTTCGAAAGCTGGAAACAGGGAGAGACAGTCAGACAGACTCCCGCATGTGCCCGATCGGGATCCACCCGGCACGCCCACCAGGGGGCGACGCTCTGCCCACCAGGGGGCGACGCTCTGCCCCTCTGGGGCGTCCCTCTGTTGTGACCAGAGCCACTCTAGTGCCTGGGGCAGAGGCCAAGGAGCCATCCCCAGGGCCCGGGCCATCTTTGCTCCAATGGAGCCTCAGCTGCGGGAGGGGAAGAGAGAGACAGAGAGGAAGGGGAGGGGGAAGGGTGGAGAAGCAGATGGGTGCTTCTCCTGTGTGCCCTAGCCGGGAATCGAACCTGGGACTTCTGCACGCCAGGCCAACGCTCTACCACTGAGCCAAATGGCCAGGGCCATCTGGTTGATGTTTTAACTTCATAAACTTTAAAGATGTGCATATACTATTGACTATGAACCATCTATTCCAAATCTAGGAATTTAGCTTCATAAAATACAAAATTTTCCAACATTTTTTTTTATTTTCAACACTTTCCAACAAATTTCAAACATGAAAAAATTGAATTTTGCAGTGAACATTCATGTACTTATCATCTAAACTCTACCATTACCATTTTGCTCTGCTTGCTTTATTATATATTAATCCTTCTATTCATTTATCACTATACCTTTTCTGATGTAAAACTTTTACAACAATTGCAGGCAAATACTTATAAAATAATCAGAAATGTACACAAAGATATACTTGCAAGTAAATTCACTTCACCAGTATTTATCATTGGATAAAATGGAAATATAACTGAAATGTACAACAGTAATGGATTAATTATGGCCCATCTCTATGATGAAGTTCTTTTTTCAGAAGGTCTGGAGGGGCCTGACAATACACAGTTCTAACAAGTTGTCGGGGGTTGCTGCTGCTGCTGCTGGTCCAGGGACCTCATTGTGAGAACCTCTGTACTACTCTGCGAATGTGAGATGCTGCACAACTGAAGTGGTTAGTTAATATGACGTACAGTAGAAGCATTATTGCAACATCTTGATGGAATGAAAGATGTGTTAGGTTGTGCTTGAGATGGAGATTTCTGTTCAAGTGATGCGCTCTTGTGAGAAAGGAAGTGAATGGAAGCAACACAGAACAAGGGATAGAGGCTAAGGAAGAGTGACCTCAGCTAGGGACTAACTTTATTCTCATTCTCTGGGATGCTTTGATGCACAAAATACACCCAGAAGTCGTCCCACATTGTGCCCTGGAGGCCAGCCTTTTGTTCTCTATGACAATCATTAACTTGTCAGTCAGCCATTGGCTGAAATATAGGGGGACATTGCTTTCCAAGTAAAGTTGTTCTAGTTTTACTGAAAATTCTTCAGAGAAGATGGCTGCTGTGAATTACCAGTCAACAGACACAGCACTTGGGTGGAGAGAGGTGTACCATCTTTAGGGAGACCTGGCTGTGGCACCAGTGGTATTTACTACTGAAGAGTAACCTGAAACCAGCAAAATTGAATCTACAGAGAAAGACAGGATACTGTGTATACAGTATACTGTATAAGGTCTGCATTTAGATGAAAAGAGAGAGGCTTGACGTGACAGCAATTTGAGAAACAAGTTGTGATTTTTGGCTGACTACAACCTCAAGATAAGTAAAAAGAATGCCGTGGATGCTAGGAAAATTAACTGGAACCCAAGCTACATTAAATAAAGCATAAATGGTTTCCAAATTTGGTCTGGGGCCCCTGATTGGTTGTCCCAGAGATACTTCCAGGTGGGACAACCTGGAATTTTTTTTATAATAATTTTTATAATAATAAGATGTTATTTACATTTTTTTACTCTCATTCTAAGTTTTCTAGAGGCTGTTTACCTGTTATATTTTAATAAAGTGAATGCAGAAAAATTATAAGAACCCAGGTGTCTTCCATTAAACTGGACATTAAAAAGATTTGGAAAAATATAAAAGAATGTGACTTTTCTTATAATTTGTGCTATTTTGTAAAATATATTTATTTATAGAAATGTCATGTTGACACATTTTTAAAATTAATAAATATTTTAAAATTTAAAATTTTAATTTCTATTACAGTGAATATCAATAGATATTAACTGTCTAAAACAAAAAGCTCATTGGAATCCTCAGTAAATTTTAAAAGTGTAAAGGGGTCCTGAGACCAAGAAGTTTTAAGAACCACTTATCTAGATCAACTAAATATAACATTATTACATGTGAAGAGCATTGATTTATAATAAATGATACATAAATACTAGCTTAAAAATAAATTATAAATTAAATTTATCCATACAGAGAAGTATGCCAAGGGTCATGGTTGGCTTGGAAGTATATTATTATGAGGAATATTTGAGGGCTGTAGGTATGTTAAACTAGAACTGAAGACCTAGTTATCTTCACGTATATTTAGAAGGGTTTCCTGTGGAAGAGAGAAGAGACTTAATTTTTTTCTGAGACTGAAACTAATTTGTTATCTGGAAATTATTTTATTTTATTTAATTGTATTTTTTTATTTTGAGAGAGACAAGAGTGTTAGAGAGAAGGACAGATAAGGACAGACAGACAGGAAGGGAGAGAGATGAGAAGCATTATTTCTTCGTGGTGGCAGTTTAGTTGTTGATTGATTCCTTTCTCATATGCGCCTTGACTGGAGGGCTCCAGCAGAGTGAGTGACCCCTTGCTCAAGCCAGCGACCTTGGGCAAAAGCCAGCGGCCATGGGGTCATGTTTATGACCTGCGCTCAAGCTGGTGAGCCCACACTCAAGCCGGATGAGCTCGCACTCAAGTCAGCGACCTTGGGCTTTTGAACCTGGGTCCTCTGTGTCCCACTCCAACACTATCCATTGTGACACCACCTGGTCTGGCTCTGGAAATTATTTTAGGCAAATTTCTTTAATGTTTAGAATTGCCTACAAAGAAATCGGTCTAGTTATAAAGTTGTGAGCTCCTTCCACTTTCATGGAGATGTTTAGCCACAGAGTAGATAAACTTTCTAGAATAGTGAGTCACCAACTGAAATACTCAAATGCTTAAAGCACAAGGCAGATGATGGGTGAATGAAGCAGGTTAGTAGGAATCTGGGGGAGTTGTAGAGAACTGGAAAGGGCATGACTCAGCCACAGGGGCACTAAGCATGCAGCTCCAGGTGGATTTTCAAGAAAGGCAGTGATCTGGATTTTTGCATGTTGGCTTAATTAAAAAAAAAAATCTGTCCATGTCCAATAAACCACCTATGGGCTTTAAATGGTCCTTAGGTCCCAGCTTTTAACCTTGCTTTTTAATGGAGAAAGGAATCCTGAAGTCTGCACTAGAGAACCTCTGAAATCTTGTTAGAATTTAAAGCTTGATAGTTCTATATCTGTTCCATATCTGTACATCACATTTCTATTTTTTTTTTAATTTATTTAGAAAAATAAATTTAACACGGTGACATTGATCAATAGGAGTACATAGGTTTCAGGTAAACATTTCTATAGCATTTGAACTGTTGATTATGTTGTATACCCATCACCCAGAGTCAAATCATTTTCTGTCACCTTTTATTTGTCCCTCTTTACACCCTCCCCCACACCTCACCCTGACACCCCTTCCCTAAAACCTCTGTCCCCGCAGTAACCACTTCACTTTTATCTGTGTCCATGAGTCTCAGTTTTATATCCCTCCTATGTGTGAAATCCTACAGTGATTAGCTTTCCTGATTTACTTATTTTGCTCAGTAAAATGTTCTCAAGGTCTATCACATTTTTTATTTAAAGGAATTTAAAGGAATGCCTCTGTTTCAAAAACAGATTTTACTTTGGTGATGTACAGTGTGGGAAATCAACTTACTTTTTTGTTTTAACTTTATCCAGCAGTCTTGATTTTAGAAAGATATTGGGATTTATGATTTTTATGTCTGCAAGGTAATCTCCAGCAGTATATAGAAAATCACAGAATTTTAAAAGTCAGAGTGAAATATAATGGAATATATAAGTGAAGTAATTTGTGAAAAATGTAATCTATACCTTCTTTGAATTTTTTTTTAAGTGAGAGGAGGGAGATAGTGAGGCAGATTCCTATATGTGCCCTGACCAGGATCCACCTGCCAACCCCCATCTGGGGCTGATGCTTTAGCATATGAGTTATTTTTAGTGCCTGAGGTCCATGCTTGGACCAACCAAGCTTTCCTCAGCACTCAGCCTATGCTCAAACACATTGAGCCACTGGCTGCGGGAAGGGAAGAGAGAGAGAAAGGGGAGAGGGAGAGGGAGGGAAGCAGATGGTCACTTCTCTTGTATGCCCTGACTGGAAATTGAACCAGGGATGTCTGCATGCTGGGCCATTGCTCTGTCCAGTGAGCAAACTAACCTGGGCCCAGGGCCTGAATTTTTAAAATATAATTTTAAATGATACTTGAAAAGAATGAGATAATATTTAGATACCTAAATATATGGGGGTATCTTTTAGTGCTGGTTTTGGAGAACAGTTCTTATAGATTAACCATATTAGATAAGGCATTTATTATTGAAAGCAGTTAATATGATTTGCTTGTGACATTTCTGAGTTTGTGAAATAGCAAGCAGAAATATGGCAATTTTTGAATAATGTATTTTTTTACAGTAATCAAAAGAAATCCATAGCCTCACTTAAAAATGTTCTAAGTATAAATTAACATTTTTTAACAGGAGCCAACATAATTAACACTGGTTCCTGGGATATCTTATTATATCGAATTCTTATTTTCATAAATTGATGTTGGTGCTAACATGTCACTTTACCAACTTATGATTTTTTAAAATTGTCCTAGCAAAATTAAGATATAATTATCTAACAGTATTGAAAAACATGTTTTAATAATTGGTTTGCTATAATGAATATGAGTTTGTTATCTTTATTAAAGTCTTATTTATATAAATAAAATAATAACTTGAGAATTGGAGTGGGAACACAAGCTTTCTATGCCAATTAGACAATTTTTGATGAAAATTAGTCATTTAAAACTCATGTGTTGGCCTGACCTGTGGTGGCGCAGTGGATAAAGCATCGACCTGGAAATGCTGAGGTTGCCGGTTCGAAACCCTGGGCTTGCCTGGTCAAGGCACATATGGGAGTTTATGCTTCCAGCTCCTCCCCCTTCTCTCTCTCTCTGTCTCTCTCTCTCTTCTCTCTAAAAAATGAATAAATAAAAAAAACTAGTGTATATTATAGCAAAGTAATTAGAAAGTAAAAATCTTTTGTGAGATTTGAAAATGAGTCACTGGCTAATAAAGACTACAATGAATAGATCTGGCAAGGTAGCTAAATGGCTAGAGTGTTGTCCTGAAATGCCAAGTTTGATCTTTGGTCAGGGCACATATAAGAATCAACCAATGAATGCATAAATAGTGGAACAACAAATCAATGTTTCTCTCTCTCTCTCTCAAGTCAATAAATAAAATATTTAAAAAAAGACTACAGTGACTAGAGTGGAGAAACAAAGTGTAAGTTTTCTATTATGTTTAGCATTAAACCACCCTTAATTAAAAGAAACAGTGAGATGAATATACAACATAAATATTGACTGCTAAGAATCAGAGGTAGAGGAGATTCCAAGATGGCAACAGAGTAAGCAGACAATCCAACTGCCACCTCCAAGGACCAAATTGGATTACTACTTAATTTAAGAACAATCATCTTGAAAAACCAATTTTAGACTGAACAAAGAAGAATCTATAATATGGTTCACAGAAGAAGCCACAACGAGACTGGTAGGAAGGGTGGAGATGCAGAAAAGGCTTCCCCAAGCAGAGACTGAGGGTCTGGAAGGACTCTCACTGTGGGGAGGGTTGCCTTGAGAGGTGTGGGCCCTAAGCCCCAGGCCCAGACCCTAGAAGAGGCACCCACACAACATCTGGAGATGAAAAGAGCTGAGTTTCTATCTGTAGAAAGAGACTGAGCTCTCGAAGATGCAGGCTCTGTCTTAAAAGGACAGCACAGAAAATCTCATGCATAGTCACTTACCCAGAGCTCTAGTAGAGGGAGAGCTGAGAAGACTAGAGTGCATGAGGGGAGTGTAAAGTTGGAGGCCCAGGGAGAGACACTGTGGGGGACAGCCACCAGAAACCTAATGCTGAGTCATTCTCTAATATTGCAGTCGCTATTTTTCCTGGATGGAGCAGTCCCCTTTTAGAGGCATCAGCCTGGGGAAAAGCAACTACTCCACCCTCTGGAGTCTCTCCTGCCCCAGTCATGGAGACTAGTTCATTCTGGGAAGCCAGGAAGCAGGGGCACAGTTTTCTGGTGTAGAGCTTCCCCCCATAAGCTCCTGAGTCTAAAACTGATGTTTTCGCCTCATCAGAGACTCAGTAGAAACTGTCTGGTCTGCGGCCAGACCACACCTCTGGGTCTCAGAGGCTTCACCCACTGGACCCCTGGGGCTACACCCTACTGAGGTCTTTGAAAAAAGTCTGTACAGACTGACACCTGGGGCCGAAGGGTGGAACCAGACCCACCATCTTTCCTAATCCCTGAATTGCCACAGGCTCAAGACTCTACCAGAGGTGTTTTCATTGGCAGAGCCCAACAAGCAGTCAGCAGACAGAGGCTGGAGGAGGCAGGACTCAGGGAACCTTGGCCTTTTAAGTGGACCTTCCCACAGGCTCAGTGTAGGTAAAAGCCAGCCTAGGTGTGCAGCTTGGTATTTCCATGAGCACCTGTGCTCAGCAGAGGCAGCCACAAACTCTGGATTGCTTGTAGCTCCAAGAAGGTTGCTAAGGGCCGGTCATGGGCAGTGTCTCCCACTGGACTGCACCAGGATCCTGCCAGGGATCTGGCACATCCAGTGACCAGCTGCAGAGAGATCAGTTCAGGACCTAACAACCATTGCTAGAGTGGTATGCTAAGGAAGGGCTCCTCACACCAGGCCCAGCTGAAGTGAATTCCACTCTCTGTGATCAGCACTGGCACAGTGGTTCATCTGCATTGGATGGAGGGAGTTTCACAGTCAGCTGGCCTGGGTACTGGATATCTTACCCTGCTGAGCTAAATTCTACAGGGAGAAGGGAGAGAGGTTTGGAGCATGGACATTTAAGTGTGGGACCCTGTGAGCCTATTGTTGGATCTGGTTGAGGGGCTTAGCCACTTTCTGGGAGGGCACATTTAACCCCAGGAAAGGACTCTCTCAGTTGTCAGCCTTCCTGAGACCAGGGTCTCACCAGTTGTAAGAACTTCTGCAGAGGGGACTGTCAGCCCCACTTGATCTGAACCTGCTGCTCACTTTGTTGGGGAGAAATAAAATTTAAGTATCTAGCAGTGGCTCAGGGATAAGTATGTGGAGTAGGGCCCACATTCTTCATACTGAGCTCCTGACCAAGAGACCCCTGAAGTAGGGGGGGTCCCGCTAACATTGTATTCTCAACCTCAGCTGCCTTAACCCACCAAGCTTGCAATCTGTAGAGGGGTTGGTTGGGTGAGGCTACTCTGAGCCCACAATACAGTCTTTCTACAGAAGACTTTGTGGGAAGACCTGGCAGCTACAAGAGGAGATCAAGCAGCTGAAAAGTTGAAGCAAAATGTTATGGAGCTTGAGGCTTTTATGGAGCTGCTGTCACCTCTAAGCAGGAGGAAGCTGATTCTTATACACAGGTTGACCCCTCCCATACCATCCAGGCACAGAAAACACAGACACAAAAGCTGGAGACAGGTAGCTCACAGCTGGTTACAAACAGCTGACACCCACCCAAAATGTCCTAGAACCAACACAACTGGTAGTGGGTAGCAGATAGCACCAACCCTAGACTCAGCTAGCTACACAAGCAGCACGCTCAAAGGAGGAGTCTAGCAGACACTAGACACTGTGGAAAATAAATATGCCCAATAGGACAGACTTTGCACAGTGTGTAGTACACATGATCAAGGTTGACCCTTAGAACCAGCCAGCTGGAAGGAATAACTGCATCCATGAAAGGACAAACTGCATTCAATACTCACATACAACAGGAGGGAAAATAGTATCCTCAAGAAGCATTATTAGAATAAAAAAAACAGGTGGCTTGGTGGTCAGTACCACTGAGCCCAACTTCCTTGTAAAGATACCACAAAAATTTCAAAGTCAGATAGCACTATCTAATACACAGACAAAACAGAGAGACAAAGAAATGTGACCCATATGAATTAACAAGAGAAATCCCCAGTAAAAGAATTAAATGAGCCTGACTAGGTGGAGGCACAGTGTATAGAGTGTTGGACTAGGATGCAGTGGAGCCAGGTGCAAAAACCCGAGGTTTCTGGGTTGAGTGTGGGCTCATTTGGTTTGAGCACGTCTCACTAGCTTGAGCCCAAGGTTGCTGCCTTGAGCAAGGGATCACTCACTCTGCTGTAGCCCCTTAGTCAAGGCACATATGAGAAAGCAATCAATGAACAACTAAGGTGCCACAATAAAGGATTGATGCTTCTCATCTCTCTTCCTTCCTGTCTGTCTTTCCCCATCTGTTCCTCTCTTTGTCTCTCTGTGTCTCTGTCACACACACACACACACACACACACACACACACACACACACACAGGCTAAATGAAAAGGAAGTAACCAAACTACCAGATGCAGAGTTTAAAATAATGATTTTTAGGTTGCTCAAAAATCTTAGAGTAACAATGGATGGTCATAATGAGCACCTATGTAAAGAGATAACAAGGATCAAAAAGGACATTGAAATAAAAAAAATGTACCAGTCAACAATGATAAGTACAATATCAGAAATGAAAACTGCACTAGAATGAATCAGTAGCAGGCTGGATGAAGCAGAGGATTGAGTCAGCAATTTAGAAGACAAGATAAATATAAGCATAGAAGCAGAGCAGGAAAATGAAAGGAGGCACAAAGAGACTGACAGAACTCTAAGAGACTTCTGTGACGACATGAAAAGAACATCTGCATCATAGAGGTTATTGAAGGAGAGGAGAATAAATAAGGGATGGAGAACATGTTTGAAGAAATTATAGCTGAAAATTTTTCTAAATTGATGGAGGAAAAAGTCACACAAGTTCTATAAGCACAGAGAGCCCTAATAAAGAGGAACCCAAGGAAGCCTACACCAAGACACATCATAAAGTGCCATAGTTAAGAGAAAAAAAAAGACTAAAAGCTGTAAGAGAAAAGCAGTTAATTACCTACAGAGGAGCCCCCATAAAGATGACACCTGACTTCTCAACAGAAACATTTGAAGCCAGAAGGGATTGGCAAGAAATATTCAAAGTGATACAAAAGAAGAACCTACAACCCAGACTACTTTATCTAGCAAGGCTATCATTTGAAATTGAAGGAGAAATATAAAGCTTTCCAGACAAAAAAACCCAAAAAAATAAACAACTCAAGGAATTCATTGCAACCAAACCAGTACTGCAAGAAATGTTAAGGGACCTGCTGTAAAAAGAGCAAAGGAAAAAAAGAAATTGAGAAGAAGAGGATTGTAGATTTAAAGAATAAAATAGAAATTAATAAGTGTATATCAATAATAACCTTAAATATAAATGGTTTAAATGCTCCAATCAAAAGACATAAGGTAGCTGCATGGATAAGAAAAGTAGACCCGAACATATGCTGTCTACAAGACACCCACCTCAAAACAAAAGATACACATAGACTGAAAGTAAAGGGATAGAAAAAAGGATTTTATGGAAATGGAAATAGAAAAAAAGCTGGGGTAGCAATACTTATATCTGACAAGATAGCCTTCAAAACAAAGCCTAAGTAAGAGATAAAAAAACTTACTACATAATGATAAAGGGAGCAGTCCATCAGAAGAATATAACCATTGTAAATATTTATGTGCCTAATATAGGAGTACATAAATACATAAAGCAGCTTTTGATGGACAGAAAGGGTGAGATCGACAGCACTACTATAAGAGTAGGGGGTTTTCATACTTCACTAAAATCAATGGATAGATCCTCCAGACAGAAAATTAACAAAGAAACAGCAGCTTTAAATGACACACTAGATCTACTAGATTTAATTGATATCTTTAGAACCTTTCAGCCCAAAGCAGCAGCATAAACATTGTTTTCAAGTACTCATGGTACACTCTCTAGGATAGACCACATGTTAGGACACAAAACAAGTTTCAATAAAATTAAGAAGATTGAAATCATATCAAGCATCTTCTCTGATCACAATGGTATAAAAGTAGAAATCAACTACAATAGAAAAATTGAAAAACATTTGAACACTTGGAGGCTAAATAGTATGTTATTAAATAACAAATAGGTTAACAATGAGATTAAGGAAGAAATAAAAAATTTTCTTGAAACAAATGAAAATGAACATACAACAACTCAAAATCTATGGAACACAGCAAAAGCAGTCCTGAGAGGGAAGCTTATAGCACTACAGGCATACATTAAGAAGTAAGAAAAAGCTCAAATAAGCAACTTAACCCTGCATCTAAAAGAAATAGACTAACAAGAACAAATAAAGCCCAGAGGAAGTAGAAGGAAGGAAATAATAAAGATCAGGAAAGAAATAAATGACATAGAGGCTAAAAAAACTATACAGAAGATCAATGAAACCAAGAGCTGGTTGTTTGAAAAGGTAAACAAGAATGATGAACCAGACTCATAAAGAAAAAAAGAGAGAGGACTCAAATAAATAAAATTAGAAATGAATGTGGAGAAGTAACAACTGACACTGCAGAAATACAAAGGATTATAAGAAAATACTATGAAGATCTGTATGCCAAGAAAACTGGACAACTTAGGTGAAATGAATAATTTCCTAGAAACAATCTTCCAAAACTCAGTCTGGAAGAGTCAGAAACCCTAAACAGACCACTTAGAATAAATTGAAACAGTTATTTAAAAACTCCCAGTGAACAAAAGTTCTGTACCAGATGGCTTCACAGGCGAATTTTACCTAATATTCAAAGAAACTAACACCTATCCTACTCAAGCTATTTCAAAAAATTCAAGAGGAGGGAAAACTTCCAAGCTCCTTTTATGAGGCAAGCATAATCCTCATTCCAAAACTAGGCAAAGACATTACAAAGAAAGAAAACTATAGGCCAGTATCCCTATTGAACTTAGATACTAAAATTCTCAACAAAATATTAGGAAACTGGTCCAGCAGGAGATCAAAAAAGATCATACAGTAGGATCAAGTGAGACTCATTTTGGAGAGGCAAGGCTGGTACAATATTTGCAAATCAATGGGATTCATTGCATAAACAAAAGGAAGGATAAAAATCACGAGTATATAGATGCAGAAAAAGTATTTTTTTTGTTGTTATTTAACTACCTTGGTTTATTTATTTGGTAACAGCTTTATTGAGATATAATTTATATACCCTACAATTCACCCATTTAAATTCTGCACCCATCACCACAATCAACTTTAGAACAGTTTTGTCACCCTAAAAAGAAGACCTATAATGCTTTGCCATCACCTGCAAGTCCCCCCAGCCCTAGGAAATCACTAATCTGCTTTCTTTCTGTCTATACAAACTTGCCTAGACCGGACATTTTAAATAAATGGAATCATATAATATTGGCCCTTTGGGACTGGCATCTCACAGTGAGCATAATGTTTTCAAGGTTATTCCATGTTGCACATGGATTTATAATTCATTTCTTTACTAAATGAGAGAAGTAATAGCATGAATGCATTTTTTTATTATTAATTTTATGGGGTGACTGATAAATCAGGGTACATTTGTTCAGAAAAGTCATCTCCAGGTTATTTTGACATTTGATTATGTTGTATTCCCATCACCCAAAGTCAAATTGTCTTCCATCACCTTCTATCTGGTTTTCTTTGTTCCCCTCACCTCCACCCCCCACCCCCGTAACCAACACCCTCTTGTCCATGTCTCTGAGTCTCATTTTTATATCCCACCTATATATGGATTCATATACTTCTTAGTTTTTTCTGATTTACTTGTTTCACTCAGTATAATGTTATCAAGGTCCATCAATGTTATTGTAAATGATCCAATGTCATCATTTCTTATGGCTGAGTAGTATTCCGTAGTATATATGTACCAAGCTTTTTAATCCACCCGTCCACTGACGGACACTTGGGCTGTTTCCAGATCTTCACGAATGTGAACAATGCTGCCATAAACATGGGGTGCATTTCTCCTATTGAAACAATGCTATGGTGTTCTTGGGGTATATTTCTAAAAGTGGGATAGCTGGGTCAAAAGGCAGTTCAATTTTCAATTTTTTGAGGAATCTCCATACTGTTTTCCACAGTGGCTGCACCAGTCTACATTCCCACCAGCAGTGCAGGAGGGTTCCCTTTTCTCCACATCCTCGCCAGCACTTATTTTATGTTGTTTTGTTGATGAGTGCCATTCTGACCAGACTGAGGTGATCTCTAATTGTGGTTTTAATTTGCATTTCTCTAATGATTAGTGATGTTAAGCATTTTTTCATATGCCTATTGGCCATCTGTATGTCCTCTTTGGAGAAGTGTCTATTCATTTCTTTTGCCCATTTTTTGATTGGATTGTCTTTCTGGTGTTGACTTTTACAAGTTCTTTATAAATTTTGGTTATTAACCCCTTATCAGACATACTGTGAAATATGTTCTCCCATTGTGTAGTTTCTCGTTTTATTCTATTCTTATTGTCTTTGGCTGTGCAAAAGCTTTTTAGTTTGATAAAGTCCCATTTGTTTATCCTGTCTTTTATTTCACTTGCCTGTGGAGACAAATCAGCAAATATATTGCTGCGAGAGATGTCAGAGAGCTTACTGCCTATGTTTTCTACTAAGATGCTTATGGTTTCATGGCTTATATATAAGTCTTTTATCCATTTTGAGTTTATTTTTGTGAATGGTGTAAGTTGGTGCTCTAGTTTCATTTTTTTGCAGGTAGATGTTCAAGTTTCCCAACACCATTTATTAAAGAGACTGTCTTTACTCCATTGTATGCCTTACCTCCTTTGTCAAATATCAGTTGTCCATAGAGCTGAGGGTTTATTTCTGGGTTCTCCATTCTGTTCCATTGATTTATATGCCTGTTCTTATGCCAGTACCAGGCTGTTTTGAACAGCTTCTTGAACTTGTGAGAGTTTTTCCTGCATTAATTTAGGGAAGTTTTCAGCTATGATATGATTTAACAAAGTCTCTATCCCTTTTTCTTTCTCTTCTTCTTCTGGAACCCCTATGATGCGGATGTTATTTCTCTTTATCTTGTCACAGGACTCTCTAAGAGTTTTGTCAGACTTTTTGAATATCTTTTCTGTTTTCTTTTCTGCTTTCATGCCTTCATTCCAGTTGTCCTCCAACTCACTGATTCGATCCTCAGCTCTAACCATCCTGTTTTTAATTCCTTCCATTGTGGTCTTTATTTCTGATATTGTATTTGTCATCTCTGACTGATGCTTTTTTAATATTTCAATATCCCTTTTTATATTTGCTATTTCTTTATTTAGGTGTTCATAATGACCATCCATTGTTGTTCTGAGTTCCCTAAGCATCCTTACAATCATTATTTTGAACTCCGCATCCGGAAGTTTGGTTATTTCCATATCATTCAGTTCATTTCCTGGATGTTTCTCTTGTGGTTTCATTTGGATTGCACTTCTCTGTTTTCTCATTACATCTGTGTGTTTGGGTGTTTTGTTTGTAGAACTGGTTCAGTCTAGACTTGCTGTTATCTGCCTCCAGTTTTCAATTGTGTTATTTCTAGGTCTTCTGGATTGGCATCAGCTATTATTTGTAATCCACTTTTGGACTTGGGCCCCTTTGAAGTCTTGATTTATTTGTTTTCTTAACTGCTGATTGTCTTGTTTGCTGATCTCAGCAAAGGGCTTATTTGAAACTGTATCTAGGGATGTGGTTGGTATAACCTGAGACTCTAAAGTCTTCTTCTGCCAGTTAATCTCTCTAGGGACGGGTTGCTTTCTCAGCTTAAGTAGGGGAAGATGTATCTCAGATCTCAATGGAGACCTGAGTTACTGCCCCTCCTTCCCACTTCTTGTTTTCAACTGTGTCTTGTTGCACTGATTAGAGCTGGAGAGATGTCTGGAGATCTGTGACCTGGAAGTACTTTGTATTTTGTTTTGTGGAAGGATCAGCCCCTACCCCAGCTATGGCCACCTCCAGTACTGAATGAATCAGCTTTTCACGTTGTCCCCTGCATTCCTCTGCCCCTCACCATCTGTCTCTCTCTCTCTTTCCCCTTTCTTTTTGGAAGACAAGCCGGCCCTTCAATACACCTCATTCCCTGGTCACCAGGCAAGTGGTTGTGAGTAGTATTTACTGCTCTTTTCCTTGGCGTGCAATCCCTTCTGGGCTTGCAACCTCACTTCCCCTCTGTTCCTGTAAGCAGGGGAGATTCAGGCGCTCCCTACCAGGTTTGTTGTGGCTTCTTGGTAATTGAGAGCTGTTCTTGTAGTCCAGATTTGGTTTTTCACACCGCTTGTTCATAAGTTAGTTCGTAGTCCAGTTCAGTGGTTTGTGCTGGGAGTCTGTGCATCTGCCTGCTCTGCTGCCATCTTCAGGTTTCTGTATTTGTCTTTTCTGACTATTTTTATTTATTATTTCAATGTCCTTTTTTATATTTATTATCTCTTATTTAGTTGTTCGTAATGATTATCTATTGTTGTTCTAAGATCTTTGAGCATTTTAACAATTGTTATTTTAAACTTTGCATCTGGTTATTTGGTTATATCTGACTCATTCAGGTCCTTTTCTGTGTATTTCTCTTGATTCATTTGTGTTACCTTTCTCTTCTTTTCTATTTTGTCTATGTATAAGAAGGTTTTGACCACTGGAGTCTAATGGGTGTGGCCTCTGTGTTCTCTAGTTGTGGTCTGTCTGCAGGCCCGCCACCCCCTCTGCCGCTGCTTCTTAGGGCATTTGGGTATGAGCTTTTGCTGCAGTTCCCACCTCTCCTCCACAGGGATAGGCTGTGATCATATGCCCAGGTCTACAAGCCTTGGTGGCTTCGGCCTTTGCCACACCCCCGTGGGTGGGGTTATGTGCTGTGCCCAGGCTGCATGCCTTGTCACTGCAGGCAGGGGTGAGCACCTTTTCTCAGCTGCAGGTTTCTGCCTGATTCTAAACTTCACCCCACCCCCCGTAGGAAGAGCCTGCTCATGGGTTGGCTGCAAGCCTTGGTTCCGCAAGTGGGGCGGGGCTGCATACCCATGCTCAATTGCGGGTCTGCTCCTGTTCTGGGATTTCGCCCCACCCCCGTGGGAAGGGCCGGCTCGCACATTGTTGGCAAGCCTTGTTTCCACGGGCTGGGTGAGGCTATACACCCGTGGTTCTTGCTCAGTGGAGGGTCTCTGCCCCTTTTGGAGCTCCTGCCCTTCCCCTGCAGGCGGAATTGCAGGTGGGCCCGCAGCTGGGCCTGACTACTTTCCCGCCTTCCCTCTGCCCCCACCTGGCAAGACTGAGCTCACACCCGGGCCTCAGTCGTGTCTGGCTGGCTTCTACCCTTGCTGATGGAACAGAGCTTCTGTGTCCCCTGCCGCCCCCCCTCCAGTGAGCCCTCAGAAGTGTGGCAGGGGTCACTGCAGCTCAGACCCTAACACTCAATACTGTAGTCCTGAAAGCTACCCACTTCTAAGCAACTCTGTTCTGAGTGCCACGGGAGAGCTTGTTTGGCTGGTGTCCTGCTTCCCTTTGCTTATATTGCTGGTTCCAGGGGAAATATTTACTTCAGATTTGGGGAGTGACTCAGCCCAGGGGTTAGGGTGGCTGTCCTCAAAGTGTTTCTCCCTGTGCCTCCTAGATTACACTCTCTTCCCACTGCTCCGGTCCTCTCCTCTCTCCTGGTCCCTTGAAACCCCAGTGAGTGGTTGTGAGAGAGGTTTTCTGCATGGTCCCTTTAAGAAGAATCCTGGGTCTGAGAAATCTATCTCTTTCTCACAAACAGTATCCTTACTTGTTTTTCAGCTAAATACTATCCATACGCCTCTTCTAGGCTCTGTGGCTACAGGCTGGGGCTTAGTTCCTGGGGCTCAGGACTCTTCCCTCTCTGCCAAACTCACTTCCTACCACACGAGTCTCTCCAGGCTGCCATTCGCTCCGAGGAAGTGAGCAGCCCTCTCCGCGTTTCTGCTTTTCCTACCAGTCTCCATGTGGCTTCTTCAGTGTTCCTTGGTTGAAGAGTTTCTTACTTTATTCCAAAGTTGGTTTTTCTTGATGATGGTTCTTAAAATTAGTTTGTAATTCACTTTGGTTCTGGGAGGTGGAAGTTGGTACGTCCGCCTTCTCCATCGCCATCTTGCCACTCCCTCCAGAAAAAGTATTTGATAAAATCCAGTACCCATTTATGATCAAAATTCTCAGTAAAGTGGGAATACAAGGAACATACCTCAACATAATATAGATCATCTATGACAGACCCACAGCCAACATCATACTCAAGGGGCAAAAATTAAAAGTAATCCCCTTAAATTTGGAAAAAAGCAGGGGTGCAACCTTTTACCACTCTTATTCAACATAGTTCTAGAAGTCGTAGCCACAGCATTTGGACAAGACAAAAAATAAAAGGCATCCAAATTGGAAAAGAAGAAGTGAAACTATCATTATTTGTTGCTGACATGATACTGTATGTAGAAAACCCAAAAGTCTCAGTCAAAAAAACTACTATTCCTGATAAATGAATTTGGCAGGATATAAAATTAATACTCAGAAATCAAAGGCATTTTTATACACCAACAATAAACTGTCTGAAACAGAAATTAAGGAAACAATCCCCTTCACTATTGTAACAACAACAAAAAAATAATAAAGTACCTAGGAGTAAATTTAGTGAAGGAGGTAAAAGCCTTGTTCTTGGGGAAGTTATAAGACATTGAAAAAAGAAATCAAGGAATATACAAACAAGTGGAAACATATACCGTGTTCATGGCTAGGAAGAATAAATAGTATTAAAATGTCTATATTACTGAAAGCAATCGATAAATTCAATGCTATTTGTATTAAAATACCAATGGCTTACTTCAAAGATATAGAACAAATATTCCAAAAATTTATATGGAACCAAAAAAGAACATGAATAGCCTCAGCAATCTTGAAAAGGAAGAATAAAGTGGGAGGTATCACACTTCCTGTTATCAAGTTATACTACAAGGCCATAGTAATGAAAACATCTTGGTATTGGCATAAGAACAGGCATTCAGATAAATGGAACAGAACAGAGAGCCCAAAAATAAAACCACACCTTTATGGTCAAACGATATTTTATAAAGGAGGTAAGAGCATACAGTAGAGTAAAGAGTCTCTTTAATAAATGGTGTTGGGAAAATTGGACAGGTTCATGGAAAAAAAGGAAACTAGATCACCAACTTATAACATTCACAAAAGTAAACTCAAAATGACTAAAGGACTTAAATGTAAGTCGTGAAACCATAAAGTTCTTGGAAGAAAACTTAGGCAGTAAACTCTCTGATATCTCTTGTAGCAATATTTTTGCCAATTTATCTCCACGGGCAAGTGAAATAAAGGACAGAACAAACAATTAGGACTATATCACACTAAAAAACTTTTTTATTTATTTATTTTTATTTTTTTACTAAAAAACTTTTGCACAGCAAAAGACACCATGAACAAAATAAAAAGACAACCCACATAATGGGAGAACATAGTCGCCAATACGTCTGATAAGGGGTTAATATCCAAAAATACAAAGAACTTCTAAAACAACACCAGGAAGGTAAACAATCCAATTAAAAAATGGGCAAAAGAACTTAATAGATATACAGATGTCCAATAAGCATATGAAAAAATGTTCAATGTCACTAATCATCACAGAAATGCAAATTAAACCACTGTACACCTGTCAGAATGGCACTCATTAACAAATCAACATGCAATAAGTGCCAGCGAGGATGTGGAGAAAGGGGAACCCTCCTGCACTGCTGGTGGAATGCAGACTGGTGCAGCCACTGTGGAAAACAATATGGCGTTTTCTCAAAAAATTAAAAAATGGAACTGCCTTTTGACCCAGCCATCCCACATTTAGGAATATATTCAAAAAATACCAAATCACTGATTCAAAAGAGGATATGCATCCTCATATTTATTGCGGCATTGTGTACAATAGCCAAGATCTGGAAACAGCCCAAGTGTCCGTCAGTGGACAAGTGTATTAAAAAGCAGTGATACATATACACAGTGGTATACTATGCCGCTGTGAAGAAGGAAATCTTACCTTTTGCGATGACATGGATGGACCTGGAGATTATTATACTAAGTGAAATAAGCCAGGCTGAGAAAGAAAAAATCATATGATCTCACTTATATATGGAATCAAATGAACAAAGTAAACTGAGGAACAGAATAGAGGCAGAGGCAGGGTCATTAGGAGCAGAGTAACAGCTGTCAGAGGGAAGGGGATCAAGGGATGGGATTAGAGAAGGTGAAGGGATTAGTGAAATTATATATATAGAGCACAGAGATACAGATAACAGGACAGCAAATCCCAGAGGGATGGGGGGGAGTTAGGAGGAGGGGTGCAAAGGGGGTGTATTGGGGGACATGATGGGGCGGCTAAGATGTTATATTGAGTGGGACACTTGAATCCATGTTAACAATAAATTAAAATTAATAAAATTTAATAAAAATAAATATAAACAAATTATAAATAGATTTTTAAAAAGTTGAAAAGGGCATGATTACATTTGTTTAATTGGGTAGGAAATAAAAACTAAGTGCATTATGTTTTTTTTTTAACAAGAAGCAAAATACCCGGGCAGTGCCATGTTTCTAGATTTCAGTGTCAAGCAGAGGAATCCAACCACCTTTGAAGGAAGGTTCCAGTAGCTCTCATCTCTCTCCCGGTATTATATTTCCAAGTCTTAGGAGATTGTTAAGCAGTTTTCCAAGAGCATCTTTCAATAAAAAAGCAGGTTAATAATAAAAAAATAGAATCAGTAGTAGAAATCAATAATAAATGCTTAAAGAGGGAAACAACTATTTTTCTGTCTGATGTTCCTCTGATTTTTCTTTTTATTTCTAACTTCTTCATTTATGAGATTCTGAATTATTTTCATAGAATAGGGATGGCCCAGATTGTGCCCTTTTGGGTAATTCAGTTCAGATACCCATACATATTTAAGTTGGTCATTGAATTTTTTAAAATATTTTTGAGGTTTAGATTTTCCTGTCTGAAGTGGGATTACTGCAGTTCTATGTCTTCCTTCTGAAGCGGATCAGAGATGGATACTGAACATATTTTATTTAGTCATCATACTATCTTCATTACTTTAGAGCCTCAGGTGGCACCTGCAGATTACATTTTTTAAAATTATGAAAATGATACAGTCATAAAAATAGCAATTATATGCTACTAGAAAAAATTGATTTTTGTCCTAGGGTCATGTAGGCCACCAAGTGGTACTTTCCTTGGTCCAGGGCCGGTAAAATATTATGAGAGCCCTCAACAAAAAAAAACCTATCATCAATTCCCTGAAGCATCAAGCTGAGGAACAGTAACAGAACATGGTCTCAATTGCCAAAAGAACATATTCAGATAATAATGATCTGAGGTAACCATGTCTTCAAATATACTCATTTGCCCTAAGGATTTCATTAAGTGGCTTCTAGGATGAGTTCTATTTTGTATGCCCAAAACAGACTTATATGTTAAAATATTGTCTTTTTTAAAATAATGGAATAAACAACAAGCCACAGGTCTCAGTGTTAACACTTTCTTTGTAAAGCAACTGCTATTTTTAGACTTAAGTGTAGACATGTTGATAAGTGTAAATGATGAGTAATAAGCTGATTATTCCTATATTTGAAAATATAATTAATAAAGCGATGTTGAAGCACAGAAAATGTGTTATATAGTATTTAATGTGTGTGGATACAAACAGAGACATGTGTAGTTGTCACTTGGTATTTATTTATTGGTATGGCTCCAATTCCAGTTTGGTGGGTTTTTTGAGGAATTATAGAAAGTTCAAAGACAAATTAAAATTCAATTTTACTTAATTTAGAATGTAAATATTTACCATAGAATGCAGTATTTGAGAGGGAAGAATATAGAATATATTAAAAATCATTCAGTTCTGATTAGAATTTGCAGTTCCAGTAAAATTGTGAATTACTGTACTATCATGCAAACCATCTTTCTTGAATTATATGACAGAAGTATTTGTTTACTTATTCTTAGAATGCATGAAAAACCACATGTAGAAATGTGGCACTAAAACTGTTGAACTATCTAATAAAATCCTGGGAGTCTTAAAGCAGCTCTGAGTTTTCAAAATTATTTTATTACATCTAAAAATATTTTTCTTATTTAAATTGAGAAGATTTATTTAAAAATATTTTCTGGAGTGAAATAAATGTTTATTAGCATGATTTTCTATGCAAGGCTGAAAAACAATTTTTGTCGTATATGCTTAAAAAAATTGAATGTTAAAATGGAAATGTGGAATCTTGTGGTAAATTGCAATCTTCAGATGTTTAAAGGATTGTTGAATTTTTGTTGTTGCTTGAATGAAATTAGCTTCTTGTCAGGATTTTAAAAACATATTTATTGATTTTAGAGAGAGAGGAAAGAAGAAAGAAAGAGAAACATCAATTTGTTGTTCCACTTATTTATGCACTCAGTTGATTGTTTTATGTGTCCTGACCAGGGATCGTACTCGCAACCTTGGCATATTGGAATAATACTCTAACCAACTGAGGTACCTGGCCATAGTCCTTGTAAGGAATTTTTAAACTGTCAGTTAAAGACTATTATATATAATATTATTTCACTACAAAACCATTGCCCTAAACTAAAGACAGCCAAATATGTAGATTGCTACTTATATGATAGGACTCATAGAGTCCCCACATTTCCTTCAGTAATACCTGAAATATCAGTAAATAGCCTTTATAGAAAATGCAGATGGGTTATTTTATGGGAAAAGAACAAAACATTATCAAACTGAAACAGTAGTTTAGAAACAAAATATTGGTCTTCAACCACTGACCTGATTTGATCACTTAGATCATCACTGTGTCATTGCATTTATTTATCTCAGTGCCTGGCATATAAATGGCAGAAACTAATACAACTTGTATCTTGTTTTTTTCTGGATTGGAGCTACCTAGAGTATCCTCTGTCCAGTTTGTGTTAACTAAAAGTCACAATATTAGAATAAATATTTTGTCATTATCAATTTATTATTTATTTATTAAACGGTACTCATTAAATGAAGTGGCCAGGAATATTTAATAAAGTTTACTTCTAATTTATGTGCCTAAGGGTGAATAATAAGTTTATCTTCAAGTTAATGGAAATAATCAAGTATTAAATGTATCAAAGGTTTTCAGAGTGAGAAACTAAAGGGAGCACTGTCAGAGGGAGGCATCCAAGTGCTTTTAACAGTGTTGTTTTTGATTGCATAAATCAAAATAATGGAAACTTTGATAATATTGTTCTTCCATATGGTGCCTGTAAATTTGCTTTTTTAGAGACATTCTTCATTCTTAGCAAACTGTTAGTTTTATGTATTTGCGAGAGAAGGTATAATGTATTATATATGCACCAAGAGAAGTTATATCCAGTTTTAGCTGACCCTCAAGGAGCCTTAGGACAGAGATTATAGGTTTGTCTCAGCTGTAGTTCAGAATGGATTGAACAGAGTAGGAAAGCTGTCAAGCTGACAACATCACTTACATAAAGAACATCTGGATGAAAGCCTGAAGGAATGCCCTCTTTGGCTAGTCAGAGAGTATAGCAGCCTGGTAGATTAAATTGGTCTCTATGCTCTGGTTGCTGAACACTGCCTCATTTTGAAAGGAAAGGAGAGTCATTGTAATCTGAAAGTGACAAGACAGTTTGGAAGAGATTGTGAAAATAATTATTGACTAATTTGAAGTGATATTATTAAATACACTGAGCTTTTTAATTGTAAAATAAGTCTAACCTTGGTCTCCTTTTAGGTTTGTTAGCTGTGAAACAAAGGTGAAATAATATGATGATGACCTCTAACTCCAAAATCTTCCTCTGTGTCTATAACCTCCTTATTTTCAACTATATTTCCACATCCCTCTAACATGCTCTGTAAACTCTTTTTGTCTCAAGACCCTCAATGACACCATTCCCTTTTGCCTTCTTACTTAGTCTTGACTTTAGCCTTCTCAGTAACACTGATGTTCCGTGGCTGGCTCTTGGCCCTATTGATTCATGCCAAGTTATATTGACAATTCTCAGTTCTCTTCTGCAATTTTCTTTTCTTTTCTTTACTACCTGATTTCTTGAATAAGTAATCTTCACTCTTTTGTTAGTCATTCCAACTTCAACTCCTTCTTTTGACTTTTACCAAAATCAAGCTATGAAAATTGTTTTCTTCTAAATTACCAGTTACTTTATAATCAGGACATTTAATATCTTCTTACCTTATAATCATATTTAGTGTCTTCATCTTTCTTAACCACATTGCAACATGATGCTATTGACTAAGCCCTTTCTTCTTGAAATTTCGTCTTCTTTTTGTCTCTGCAATACTGGTGACAACAAATTCTTTTTATTCTACCTTGTTATTTTCACTACTATTCTGTGGCAGTAGTTCCAACATCTTCCCTAAGTCAGAGTCCTTGGAGGGTGTTGAAGGTCAACCAATACAAACCAAGGTGAATCCAGAGGCAGGAGTGGGGCTAAAAATGAGAAACCAAGTCACTAGTCATGACTGTCAAGCTAATCAGAGGATATTGGGCAATTACCTCAAAGAAAGTTGCAGTGCCCTTAGCTTTCCAGTTTGGCAGCTGGTATCTCAAGTCAGACTGACTTAAAAGCACATGGTTGGACTCTGGCTACAAGAAAGTTGAGGTCTGGGAAAAGATTCTATATGCACCTTTGACTGCCTTACGAACCTGTCACTTTGTCTTAGTTTCAGTGCTTAGGAGAGGCTATAGCACATTCTGGGCATTCTTGAGGTGGGAAACCCAACTTTTAAAAATGTTTTTAAAATCATACTCATTTGGTGACACGAGGTGTTGGGTGTTGGAATTAACCTGCCAGAAGGAGTTCAGTGTCATTTCTACCATATATCATATTTTGGGTTCTTAGGTTTGGCTGTGGGGGACATACATGGTGCTGAGTACAGAAGGTAAAGGGGAGAAGCAAGAGGGCGTCTGCACTAAAGAAGGGAATTCTGGGTGGACTGTGAGAGTGTTGAGGTATGACTTTAGATTGCTCTGAGAAGTAGTTGGAGTTTTTAGCACGGTTTATATAAATCTTCAGTCCTGGGGGTAGTAGGCTGGTTGTGCTAGGCTAGCACATTAGCACATTAGCCTGATTGCTGGTGTATTGTTAGGTTTCTGATTCTGAGATTTCCATTCATTTCAGTAGGGAGTACTGAGACAGACACTCCATTAAGGACAGCTGAGATTTCAACACCAGGAATTCAAGTACAAAACATGAACCCAAAGTAGAGGAAATGATGGTGTCATGGGTTTGAAGTTGGGTAGATATAAGACTGCAGTGAAATCAGGTAGGGGAAAAGGGAAGAGGATCCTGAATGATTTCTCTAACCAATTTGGAGTGTGCTGAATCTTCTTTGCCATTCATAGATGAATGGTGCTTAGCTATGTGAGACAAGTTTAAGGGGTTAGGCAGAGCTGAGAGTATAAATACATGGTTAGAATATGGGGTCTATAATTTGCATGCTTCTTCCTGGCCCTTGTCTATGTATTCCTTCTTCTAGTCTTTTGCATGTTAGAGGGTATCTTGTGAATCTTTCTGGATAGTCTACAGGTGTTGTAGGTATTGGCTTACAGCTTGGGTTATTTGTAGCTTTCCTCAGAGGTGCTGAGAGGATGCCATAGTGTCTAGTGCAGCGGTTCTCATCCTGTGGGTCGCGACCCTGGCGGGGTCGCCTAAAGCCATCGGAAAATACATAATGCATACCAGGTATTTACATTCCAATTCATAACTGTAGCAAAATTGCAGTTATGAAGTAGCCACCAAAATAATTTTTTGGTTTGGGGTAACCGCAACATGAGGAACTGTATTGCGGGGTCACGGCATTAGAAAGGTTGAGAACCACTGGTCTAGTAATGTTTCCCCTCATAAACTGGTGGTTCCTTGAATTTAGGATCCATAGTTTATCTTTGTAGCACTTTTTAAGGGAATTATTTTTGAATGGATGACATATCAAAAGAAGTATTGTAAAGAACAATTTAGTTTTATTCTATAGAAAAGCTTTTTAAAAAAAATATCCAGTGTGGCATTGTTGCTCTATAATCAGCATTTTATGAAATAATATAGGAAAAAATGAGGACATATTTGTTTGAAATCTGTTGTTTGTAGAAGCTCCAAGGTATATCAACATGAAATTTTAATTGCCATTTACCCCAAAGGACAAAAAGTGTCATATTTGGCAGATCTTTTTCAAGAAAAGTTTACATTTTCCATACTGGAACTTTTACATATAAGATGATTGGTAGTTTAGTGTTCTTTTTAAAAATAATAAACAAATGAATGTTTCAGGAAACCTGTGATAGACTGAATCAGGTAGAACTGATTTAATATTATGGATAATTACATAATTAGTGTTGTAAAAAATAAACCGTACTATCTACTTGATGGACTGGAGCTGCTGAGAAGGAGGTATGTAATTATACAATCAGCATCTTCCTCCTGGGCTGATTTCGATAATCCTTTTTCTGTTTTGTGTGAGAAGAGGCTTCCTGTCTTATGCTTCCTGGTGTATTTAAGTGAACAGAGCTGAGCATTGAGTAGTTTCTAGTTTCTTGATAATTCTCTCCATGATCCAGGTCTGTGTGAGAGCATCCTCTGAGACCAGTGTCTTTTAAACTTTCGTGATGTAAACTAACAATAAGAAATAAGTTTTACCTCAGGACCCAGTACATGCCAGGTACTCATATCTGAAACCAAGCTTTGTGAAACAATTCTTATTCTTTCTGATCTACTCTACTTAATCTATTCTATTCCATTTTTTTTTTAAATGATGGTTGAGGCCCACAAATTGATTTCAGGACCCACTAATGGCTCATTCATCAGATTTGGAAAATATCACTTAGCCCTTTCGCAAATTTTAATGTCAGTAGAAGGGATTCAGAGAGTAGCATATGGGACTGCTGTGGACTTTGGGTAACAGCTGGTGGGGTATGGTTGAAAGACCAAGGGCTTTGGAGTTGGGCAGATTTGGTTCTACATCTCTAATTTTCCTCCTTTTAATTGTATACTTTGAACATATTACTGAACTTTTTTGAACCTCAAATCCCTCATCTGTAACCCTGGGTCCCAAAAACTTAAGGGAGTCAGGAGGTGGGAATTTGGTGAGCTGTTAAAAAGGGGGTTGATGTATGCACTAAATAACTCCATGAAAGAAAACACCTGGTCAGTGCTGTGAAAGTAAAACACACATCACGGTAGGCACTTAGGCAGTTTATATCCTTTCCCCGTGCTTTGTCCACTCCAAACACCTCGACAACAGAAAAGGTGCTTATAAGGATCATATAGGACAATGGGAGCCACAGATTCACAAATATTAATTGTTATTAGTGTGACCGTAAGGCAGCTTTACTGTTTTAGAATAAATCTTTGTGCAAGTAGGATAGAGTCCTACAATGGTTAAGTGACAACACTAGAGAACAAAACTAATCCTGAAATTTTGTACTATGGCTGTTAGTATCAAGGATTATTTTGAGATACAGAGGATTGGAGAGCTGCTATCAAAGCTATGGAAGGATGATTTATAGTACCTATTATAAATTACTCTATGCAAGTTGTTCCAGATATATAGAATTTAAAGAAACTATTATTATTCAACAATGGCTTTTGCTTCATCAGGACCTGGAGAATGAACATCAGAAGATAACTGATTACCTATTGTATAATATATCTGCCATTTTCTTACCTTAACTCAGTGGTCCCCAACCCCCGGGCTGTGTACTGGTTGGTACTGGTCCGTGGGCCATTTGGTACTGGTCCGTAGAGAAAGAATAAATAACTTACATTATTTCCATTTTATTTATATTTAAGTCTGAATGATGTTTTATTTTTAAAAAATGACCAGATTCCCTCTGTTACATCCATATAAGACTCACTCCTGACACTTGTCTAGGTCACATGATATGTTGCCGCTAAAATTAAACCCATAAACTAGCAAAATGAGTGAAAAACAAAAGTCCGTCGAAAGTTTTTTTGTGAAGTGGAAAAGGGCCACTGAGGAGACAGAAGAAGAAACTATGACCTCGAAGAAAAAGAAGGCTTCATTTAACAGACAATACCAGGAGTCCTACTTAAAGCATGGTTTTATTGCAACTGGTGATTCTCACGCACCAAGGCCGCTCTGCATAATATGTGGTGACCGGCTAAGTAATGAGGCAATGAAGCCTTCAAAACTGCTTCGCCACTTGGAGACCAAGCACCCTACTTTAAAAGACAAGCCTTCTGAGTATTTCGAAAGAAAAAAGCATGATCAAGAAGGACAGAAACAATTACTGGTGGCCACTACATTAATAAATGAGAGTGCACTGAGAGCATCATACTTGGTGGCTAATCATATTGCTAAGGCTAAGAAGTCATTCACCATTGGTGAAGAATTGATCCTTCCAGCTACTAAAGACATTTGTCGTGAACTTCTAGGAGAGGCTGAGGTTAAAAAGACAGCACAGATGTCTCTTTCGGCTACCACCATCACACGGCGCATTGAGGAAATAGCAGAGGACGTTGAATCACAATTGTTGGAAAGGATTAATAAATCACCGTGGTACGCTCTCCAGGTTGACGAATCTACAGATACTGACAACACGGCAATGCTACTTGTTTACGTGTGTTATCTTTATCAAGAGGATGTGCACGAGGATATGTTATGTGCACTGTCATTGCCAACCAAAACCATAGCCACAGAACTATTTAAATCGCTGGATGACTATATATCAGGAAAACTGAAATGGTCTTTTTGTGTCGGCATATGCACAGATGGAGCTGCTGCCATGACCGGAAGGATGTCTGGTTTAACTACTCGGATTAAGGAGGTTGCACCTGAATGCGAGTCTACGCATTGTGTCATTCACAGGGAAATGCTGGCTAGCTGAAATATACCACTGGAATTTAACAGCATATTTAATGATGTTGTTAAAGTTATTAACCACATCAAAGCACATGCGCGTGTTCGAGCAGCTTTGTGAGGAAATGAACGCGGAGCACAGACACCTTCTCTTATACAGAGAAATAAGATGGTTATCCCGAGGGAGGTCCCTGGCCAGAGTATTTGAATTACGAGAGCCGCTGCAGAGATTTCTCTCAGAAAAAAGTCACCGCTAGCAGCACATTTCAGTGATGAGGAATGGGTCGCAAAACTCGCTCACTTGTGCAACATATTTAACCTCCTCAATGAACTCAATTGGTCACTTCAGGGGAAAATGACAACTGTCTTCAAGTTGGCAGATAAAGTAGCTGCATTTAAGGCCAAACTGTGATTGTCCCAGCTGGTGCACAATCACCTGTATTTTCTTTTAAAAGAGTTTGAACGCTACTTTTCAACAAAAGGTCCACGAATTGCCAAGGAATGAATCCGCGATCCATTTGTCAACAAAGCAGGTGAATCCAGCGTGTCTATGCAAGAAGAGGATCAACTACTGGAGACCGCAAATGACGGCGGCCTTAAAAATATGTTTGAGTCTACAACTCTGCCAGTGTTCTGGATTAAAGTCATGGCAGAATACCCCGAGATCACCACAAAAGCACTAAAAACCCTGTTGCCATTTCCGACATCCTATTTGTGTGAAGCGGAATTTTCTGCAGTGACAGCAACCAAAACAAAATTACGGAATAGACTGGACATAAGCAACACAACACACTTCCGGTGTCATTGTCTCCCATTACCTCTAGATGGGACCATCTCGTTGCAGAGAAACAAACTCAGGGCTCCCACTGATTTAGCGTTATGGTTGTTGAGAGATAGGCTACTATCTCTCATTCTACATAAACATTATAATAAATAACCCTTAACTTACAATATTCATAACAATGGTGAGTTATATTTTTCATGCACTTTATATTTGTTTTTGTGTTGAATCTTATTTTTAAGGCATGTTTAAACATTACCATAGCGACTGGAAAGTGTTTGGAGGCAGAGAGGATGTTACTCATGTTATGCTGTTGGTGCGATGTTAAGAGGACGCTTCTAAGAAAGTTGCATATGAGTACACAGTGGATTCATGTTTATTTTTATTGTCGTAGGTTCATGATTGGTAGCGAGCCTGAACCTATCATATTACATATTGATGTCAGACATGAAACGTTGTCAGAATAACAAATTTAAATACAACCTGAATAATGAGGACATGCTTGTTCCTCCTTTAACTTAGCCCAATAAATATCGTAAGTTCGACAATTATATTTAAAAATACCACAGTTTTTACGCTGGTCCCGTAATTCTATTTTGTGCATTTATCTGTCCCACCCTAAAGGCCGGTCCGTGAAAATATTTTCTGACATTAAACCGGTCCGTGGCCCAAAAAAGGTTGGGGACCACTGCCTTCACTGGAACGCAACATATTATAATAATTTAATTGTAAATCTTAGAAAAATATAACCATCTCACAACTTGAAATCTTGGGAGGGGGGAGAATTTTCATTGTACATTTTTATATAAATATAATTTATACATTTTTATGAAACTGCTTTCTTTCCTTTAAATGTGTGATAGTTTTTACTACTTCTGAACTAGTCCATGACTTTGCAATGCTATTTTCTTTCTTGCTTGAAACAAAATTCCTTCAGTTTGATACTGTCTGTGCTTTTCTTTTCTATTCAGCTTTTCTCTAAGATTTACTGGTATTGTGCTTATTTAGTGGTAACCTGGGCTTTGTAGATCATGGGGAAGGGACATAAATCAGCCAAGTCAAGTATGAAGCATTGACAGCTATAAAGCATCTTTCCCATATCTTTTACTCTCCATGGATCTAGTCTCTGGTGGCTTTGAATTATTTCAGTCTCACATTAGGCCTGTCTATCTTGGTTGATTGCACTTAGTTTTTATGCCATTTGTATGTTTCCAGTCCCTCATAGAGTGTTTAGAAAATCACCGAATACTTTATGCTAAGTTCCAATTGACTTATATTTAGGGGAAAAGGCCTGGCTTCTTTAAGACAGAAGCACCTTTTCTTTGCCAGAAAACTCATTGTAAAACTGATGGGCTTAACCAAAAAAGGCTTTGATGTAAATTGAATATTGATAGAGAAGGGAAGTTAACTGGCCTTAGTAACTTGGTTGCTAAGGAAGCATTTTCCTGATTGGAAGGAAACTCTCCTGGGTGTTCTGCAGTTTCTTGTGGACCTAACATGCTTTGTTTTATCTCTTGCTTTCTGTTTCTGAGTTGGAAGAGGAAAGAACAGAAAGCTATCATAGGAATGAAAAGCTGTGGAAAGCAGATGGTTGCTCTCTCTTAGCTAGAGAAAGAGAGAGCTAAATTCTGACTAGCAACAAGCCAATGCCAGCAAGGACTCTTTGTTTAAGGCAGTCAGTTGGAAAATACCATGAGGGCAGGATAATAAAGAGCTTGCATAGGAGGACACAGAGAGGTTACAGAGTAGGATTTTTTCAGTGCCTGGAAACATGTAGGTGAGGAAAATTAAAGGATATTTAGAGTGGACATCCAACATCTATATTAACTAATGGGGTTCAATTATTTTAATGTGATTGGATTTATTCAGAGAAGATATTTTAGCGTGTATTTAATTTTTTGCATTTTGAATGTTTTGTATTGTATTATATATTAAATTTAGTAGATGTAGAACTTGTTAAATCTATAATTATTTTAATAAATAATGTTTAGTGATAAACATCTCTTTATTTTATTATATAATTCATTGCTTAGCAGTAAAAAAAAGTAACTTTGGTGTAAATAAATTACAAATTTTTCATTGAAACATTTTTTCAAACTAAAAATGTACTTGAATATTAATTACCCATATATGCTATGCTGGTTATACTTTAGTAATTTGTGAAGTACTATTTCTGCATACTAAATGATACTCCACTGACCTCAGGCAGTTATTGCCTATATTTTGCTTAATTTCATTTTTCAACTCACTGCTTCATTCAACAAATATTTTGAATCTCTATAAGCATTAGCACTGTGTTATAGGATACTAAAAGGAATAAAACACTCCCTGTCACTACAGAGAGTAATGATATAATTCTCAGAAGAGTTTGGAAAATGAAAATATTTTTGCTGGCATTTTATGGTCTGTTTTAGGTTTCCAAAGTTTTCTCTATAATTAGTATTGAATATTATTGTTTGTACTGAGTATTATTTTGGTTTTTTTGGAACACATTTAATTGTTAAATTCTTTTTTAAAATAATTTTTATTTTTCACTTGCAGTTGACATATGAGATACTATGTTAGTTTCAAGTGTACAACATAGTAATTAGATATTTATGTAACTTATGAAGTGCTCACCCTGATGAGTCTAGTGCCCATCTACACCACACACAGTTATGACGGCGTTATTAACTCTATTCCTGAGCCAAGCCTTACATCCTGTGACTGGCTTTCTATCTGGCAATTTGCACTTCTTAATCCCTTCACCTTTTCCACCAATCCTCCTAAACACCCTCCCATCTGGAGACCGTCAGTTTGTTCTATGTATCTATGAGTTTGTTTCTGTTTTTTGTTAGTTTATGTATTTTGTTTTTCAGATTCCACATATAAGATTTAACATACAAGTGAAAGACTATACTTTCAGGGATCATTTCTATAGTTGGTAACATACAAGTGAAATCATTTGTTTTTTGTCTTTGTCTATTTTACATAGTACAATAATATCCTCTCTAGACCCATCTATATTGTTGCAAATGTCAGTATTTTACTCTTTTTTTTATGGCTGAGTAACACTCCATTGTATATGCCATATTTCCCCATGTATAAGATGCTTCCTTTATTGAAAAATTTGGGGTCTAAAACTGGGTGCATCTTATACAGTGGTTGTAGATTTTTATAACTTGCATTTCCCACTTTTTATGTGCAGATGAGAAGTTGTATGAATTTTATGATGAATGAAACTAGAGTTCAATGACTTTATGTAGTACATTATGTTTCAAATTTTGGGCCCCAAAATTAAGGTGTGACTAATACATGAGAGTGTCTTATATGTGGGGAAATATGGTATGTACCACACTGACGCGGATTAAGGTCAATTGATGCCCGGGCGCAAAAGAAAATATTGGGCCCCTTTAAAAAAAGAGAGAGACAGGAAAATAAAAATACATGTTAACCATATTTTTAAATAAATAAAAGTTATTATGTACTATTAATGTTTTATTTCCAATAAAATTTGAATATAATATATGTATAATATAATCAATAATGCATAGTAATCACAAAGTTTTGAACTAATAGTTGAACATATGTACAAGTTAATTATAATTAATGATAGTATACATATAATAGGAGTAACAATCAGAATTTGAACAAAAAAATCATAGAATTTTACTTGAAATTAAAAGTATAAATGTGAAAATATTTAAATAATTTTTTTCTTGCTTTTTATTTTGAAAACTTATTAACTATCTCGTCACAATCAAACTAATTTACATCCCTGCATATTTGCATATATCATAAGTCTGCACTGCAGGAGAACCTTTGTAAGTACAAAGTAGCAAATAAGATTCTATTGCTCCAATGAGCAATAGTGCAGCTGTGTGCGGCCTATGCAGTGCAGTATGTGTATAGTATGCAGCATAGTAATGAAATAATGAAAATAAGCAAATATAAGCATACTATCAGGTTTTATCACCAATTGTAAACTTGTATGTAATTAAAATTGCACATATGAAACCAAACTTAATGTCATTAGAAAAAAGTGTCAAGTTGGGGTTTTGTGGGGCCCTTCAGAAGTTGGAGCCCAGGGCACGTGCCCGGTGCGCCTGCCATTAAATCCACCTCTGGTACCACAACTTCTTCACTCATTTGTCTACTAATGGACACTTAGGTTGCTTTCATATCTTTGCTATTGTAAATAATGCTGCAATGAACATGAGAATGTATATGTCTTTTTGAATTAGTGTTTTAGGTTTCTTTGTATAGAAACCCAGGAGAAGAATTCATAGCCTTTGCTTTAAAGTCTATTTTATCTGGCACTAGTGTTGCTATCTCAGATTTTTGTTTTCGTTAACATTTGTATGAAATTTCTTTTTCCATCCCTTACTTTCAGTCTGTGTGTGTGTAAATTTTTTAAAAAACAGTATTATTTGGATAATTTTTATAGACATACTTAAAGAGATATCTAGAGTTTCTTGGCTCCTTCTAGAATGCTGGTGTGTCACAGTAGGAAGTACAAGTCTTCCTTGGTAACCTCTTTGGAATTTACCTTTGTTTTATGGCCATATAGTTCTTGTCTGTGAGTGTGGGTAGAGGATCTTTGTGAAAAAGCAAAATGTGACACTTTTGAAGGCCTCTGATTATAATAATATTCTTACAGAAGCTAGTTTAACATGAAGGTGCTTAAGTATAACCAGAGGGCTTAGCAAATATGTGGGTGGTCATCAGTGATAAATCATACACTAGAAGACCAGACAAGATTATCAAGTAAAAATTTTGATAGAATAACAGAGTAAATTGGACTTCCACGATAGTATAGTAATAGAATAATATATTAAATATGTGAATATTCTCCATGTATCCTTGTTGGTCAAATAAGTATGTAAAATATGATTTTTATGTTTGCTTGCTTACAGTTTGCATTGGGGGCTGGGCAGACCAGGTATACATGATCTGTGAAATTGCAAATTACCTTCCTGCTTGGGAAAGGCCACTGTTTTGCTAATGTTTGCTGGAGGGGAGAGGTTTTCAAGCCAGAAAATTTTGAAAAGAGAGGGGAGAAGGAAGAGAGGCTGAGAGAAGCCATGCCTGCAGAGTGAGAGAAGAGAGAATGCAAAGTGCTGAAGAAAAGGCAGTATTGCAGGAGAGAAGGTGTGCAGAAGGGGAACCCCAGAACTGAGGGGCTCTGGGAGCTCTGCTGAGACTGGTGACGGCTTTGATTCCAGGAGGAACCAGAGAAGATTCTCCTGGTGTGGAACCGGATAATTCGTTGGGGCTTTGGGAGCCCTGCCTGTTTGCTTGTCAGCCAGTGCGAGACTGTAATAAAGGAATGGCCCGCCATTTTTTGGCTCTACTGTTTCTTTACCGTCTGCCCGAATTCAGCGAGAACCTGCATGGTCACGACGGCGGTGGCCACTGGCCCTACCATCCTCTTTTCTTTTTAATGTGAAGGTACAGGTACATTTTGAGAGTTTAGAAAAATTGTTTGCTAAGTCTACATTTTTATATTTATTTGCTGTTTAATTTTAATCTTGCTACATAATCCATTGGTTTAGGCTTTTTATAGCCTTTGTAAATTGGATTGTCATTCAAAGCTCTGAGGTTTAGTGAATGAAAGGTGTCTTCAGGGAGAAAGGAGAGCAACAAATATGAAGTTCAGTGTTAAAAGGTAAATATTTATAGCTTTTGAGCAGAATGATGAATACATGAGAAAAACTAGCATTTGTAATAATAATATTATATTTAGTGACTCTTTGGATGTCACATTTATTTTAACTCTATTCATTAGTTTAGAATAAGTATATTGCTTTTTTTTTTTTTTTTTTGTAGCTTTGAAAGAAACTGCTCTGAGCTGAAGTTAAAAAAATCTTTTTAAGAACTCAACTGCTTCTATGAAGATGAAGCTCAGCTAGTAAACTCATTAAGTAAGGACCCTAGGCAGTTCTCCAGTACTGAGACTGAAAGCACAGTACTGCAGACATCTTTGCATCATGGTCAAGAATGACCTTGAAGGAAGCCAGCATTTCATAAAGCAAAATCCTCTCCTTGGCACTTCGTTCTGATTTGATTGATGCTTTAGAAAAAGCTGTAAGATTTTCTTTTCTTTATAGTGTGGGGCATACACTCGTTATACTTAATAGATTTTGTACTTGTCTGGAGTATTTTGTTGTCAGGTTCTTATAGGTTCTGATCTTTCACTGACTGTGGTACAAATAAGCAGTGAAATCTCTCTCTTTTTTTTTAATAATAATTTTATTTTTAATGGGGCAACATCAATAAATCAGGATACATATATTCAAAGATAACAAGTCCAGGTTATCTTGTCGTTTACTTATGTTGCATACCCATCACGCAAAGTCAGATTGTCCTCTGTCACCTTCTATCTAGTTTTCTTTGTGCCCCTCCCCCTCCCCCTTTCCCTCTCCCTCTCCTCCTTCCCCCCGTAACCACCACACTCTTTTTTTTTTTTTTTTTGTATTTTTCTGAAGCTGGAAACGGGGAGAGACAGTCAAACAGACTCCCGCATGCGCCCGATGGGGATCCACCCGGCACGCCCACCAGGGGCAATGCTCTGCCCACCAGGGGGCGATGCTCTGCCCCTCTGGGGCGTCGCTCTGCCGAGACCAGAGCCACTCTAGCGCCTGGTCCAGAGGCCAAGGGGCCATCCCCAGCGCCCGGGCCATCTTTGCTCCAATGGAGCCTTGGCTGCGGGAGGGGAAGAGAGAGACAGAGAGGAAGGAGGGGGGGTGGAGAAGCAAATGGGCGTTTCTCCTATGTGCCCTGGCCGGGAATCGAACCCGGGTCCCCCGCACGCCAGGCCGACGCTCTATCGCTGAGCCAACTGGCCAGGGCCACCACCACACTCTTATCAATGTCTCTTAGTTTCACTTTTATGTCCCACCTACGTATGGAATAATGCAGTTCCTGTTTTTTTCTGATTTACTTATTTCACTTCGTATAATGTGATCAAGATCCCACCATTTTGCTGTAAATGATCCGATGTCATCATTTCTTATGGCTGAGTAGTATTCCATAGTGTATATGTGCCACATCTTCTTTATCCAGTTATCTATTGACGGGCTTTTTGGTTGTTTCCATGTCCTGGCCACTGTGAACAATGCTGCAATGAACATGGGGCTGCATGTGTCTTTACATATCAATGTTTTTGAGTTTTGGGGGTATATACCCAGTAGAGGGATTGCTGGATCATAAGGTAATTCTATTTTCAGTTTTTTGAGGAACCACCATACTTTCTTCCATAATGGTTGTACTACTTTACATTCCCACCAACAGTGTATGAGGGTTCCTTTTTCTCCACAGCCTCTCCAACATTTGCTATTACCTGTCTTGTTAATAATAGCTAATCTAACAGGTGTGAGGTGGTATCTCATTGCAGTTTTCATTTGCATTTCTCTAATAACTAAAGAAGATGAGTTTTCATATATCTGTTGGCCATTTGTATTTCTTCCTGGGAGAAGTGTCTGTTCATGTCCTCTTCCCATTTTTTATTGGATTGCTTGTTTGTTTGTTGTTGAGTTTTATAAGTTCTTTGTATATTTTGGATATTAGGCCCTTATCTGAGCTGTTGTTTGAAAATATCAGTTCCCATTTAGTTGGCTGTCTGTTTATTTTGTTATCAGTTTCTCTTGCTGAGCAAAAACTTCTTAGTCTGATGTAGTCCCATTCATTAATTTTTGTCTTCACTTCTCTTGCCATTGGAGTCAAATTCATAAAATGCTCTTTAAAACCCAGGTCCATGAGTTTAGTACCTATGTCTTTTTCTATGTACTTAATTGTTTCAGGTCTTATGTTTAGATCTTTGATCCATTTTCAGTTAATTTTAGTACAGGGGGACAGACTGTAGTCCAGTTTCATTCTTTTGCATGTGGCTTTCCAGTTTTCCCAGCACCATTTATTGAAGAGGCTTTCTTTTCTCCATTGTGTGTTGTTGGCCCCTTTATCAAAAATTATTTGAATATATATATGTGGTTTTATTTCTGGGTTTTCTATTCTGTTCCATTGGTCTGAGTGTCTATTTTTCTGCCAATACCATGCTGTTTTGATTGTCGTGGCCCTATAATATAGTTTGAAGTCAGGTATTGTAATGCCCCCAGCTTCATTCTTTTTCTTTAGGATTGCTTTGGCTATTCGGGGTTTTTTATAGTTCCATATAAATCTGATGATTTTTTGTTCCATTTCTTTAAAAAATGTCACTGGAATTTTGATGGGAATTGCATTAAATTTGTATATTGCTTTGGGTAATATGGCCATCTTGATTATATTTATTCTTCCTAACCAAGAACAAGGTATATTCTTCCATCTCATTATATCTTTCTCGATTTCCCTTAACAATGGTTTATAGTTTTCATTATATAAGTCCTTTACATTCTTTGTTATGTTTATTCCTAAGTGTTTTATTTTTTTGTTGCAATCATGAAGGGGATTATTCTTTTGAGTTCTTTCTCAAAGAAATCTCTGTTTTTTGATCAGTTATTATTAGGTAATAAGGTTTTGGTGCATTGGGATCATGGTTTTTAAGAATGGAAAAATACTAACTTTCAAACTTGTGTGTAATACAATAATCTTTCTTCAATCATAATCTTTCCAAGCATATCTGTGAATTGCAGGGTCTTTAATACTGAGGTTTTATGATTTATATTAGTTAAAGGATATATAATATAATTTGACATAGTCACTATCCGCTGTCCTTTCTTAGATTGATAGTTCGCTTCCTTTTTAGTTTTTTACTTTAATGTGCATTGAAGTTTTTCAATATATATTTTTACATCCAAAGTAAGACACAAGCAATTTTGGAAAATAAAATGATTACCTCTTTAGAGTTACTCATTTATTCCTACATAAGAAGTTGTAAGTAAGGATCATATAAAGGTGCAACCATTATTATGAATGTTTAATAGCTACATATTTTAATAAAAAATTGAGTGGATTCTACAGAGAAAATGTTTTCTGTTATTATGTTACTGTTACTAATAATAAGCCAATTATAGTTTTAATATAAAATAATGGAATAAAATAGAGAATGGCATAAAATAAAACCAGGAAAAACAAGAACAATAGACAACTAAAATAGTAATAGCATTAAAGATTTGACTGAAATTAAAAAGAATGTCTGTTATGATCCTGTTTTTCATGTGCCTGAGTGATTGTGTTTTAAGTATGTGTTTTAGTTATATATTACATTGAAAACCACTGCAAAATGTAGTGGCTTTAAACAATGATATGGAGTTAGGCACATGAAGGCTCAACTGGGCTGAACATCGAAGATGTCTCTTTCACTCAAGTGTTTGGCATCTTAGTAGGGATGACTGGCATAGTTGGGGTTGGCAGGGCATCTCTGTTTTCACCTGTCTTTTCCACATGTCTGTCTTTGGCTTTACTAAGCATGGCTGTTTCAGGGTAGTTGGACTTTATACCCAGCATGATTGTTTTGGGGTAGTTGGACTTCCTTAGCTGGTGACCTTCTACCCTGGAGCACATAGTCCAGGAATCTCAGATGGAGCTGTAGGACTTCTTATAAACTAGCCTTTGAAATCGTGCAGCATCACTCTTCCACGTCTCTTGGTCAAAGTGAGTTTTAGGACAAACCCAGATTCAAAAACAGGAAATAACACAAAGACATGGATATATTCAGAAACATAGTTTATTGTGGGGCAAGGAGAGGTGAGAAGGAAAAGAGATATCTTCAGAAATTAGCTACCACAATGTGTAATGTTCATTCATAATCTGTATAATCATTTCACTGTATATTTGATAAAATTTGTATCAGCATACTTCCAAAATTAAAATTCATATTAACTTTATACATAACAATATTTTATAAGCAAAATATAGATTTACATGCAGATTGGTAAGTGTATTAGTTGCATTGACCCTGCCTTACAAGACTCAGCATTCAAGCAAATGTTAGTTTTTGAGACAAGGTTTATTCATCAAGAGTCAAATAGAAATTCACAGCAGTGACACAAAATTTCAAGAAAGGGCAAAATAGACCTTGTGTGAAATTCTATACATTTTAAGAGTAGAATTCAGATTAAACTAAAGGCTGAAGGATGAATGAAATTTGGGGTAAATGAAGGTGCATGGATGATCCAACTTGAATATGTGGAAGCTCTCAATATACTGAAAAGTGTAATAATGAAAATTATTATGATTGGGGCTTAGGGGATCCATTCCCTGATGAATGGAACAGAATCATGTAAGGTATGGCTAGATTGTGGAGAGCTTTTGTACATTGCATGTTACTTTTCCCTGTCAACACTCATTTTCCACTTTTCTGATTACTTGTTTTTTCTCTCAACTTATTCATTCAGTGAATATTTACTGAACTTGTACTATACTTCAGACTGGTTTATATGCTGGGAACACAGTGGAGAATCTCATTGTCAAAGCCTTGCCCTCAGGAATCTTCCTCTATGGGAATTGTTTTGGTGAGCCAGCTAATCAAAGTGCTCCACCCTGCCTGAGTTTGGGGTGAGCACATGACTTACTTGAGTGGCTCGGGGATGGAAAATGATTGGAGTTGATTCATTCTGATGATGGTGCCCTGCAGAGTCTGCTAGTTCCTTTCATCCATGTTGGGCAGATAAAATGTATTATGCTCACTTTGTTAAAAGAGGCCGTTGCCCAGGTGATATTAATGTGTGTTGAGAATCCTTGTAGCCTGGGGCTTGGTTTTGGGATTAAGCCTTTCCCACCCTTTTTGATGTGGGGTGGTACAATCCAATCATGCCTCAGAGAAGTGATTGTATTAGAGACTTCCCTATTATGTATATTGGATTAAGGGTTTGGATTTCTACACTATAAAATGGAGGCAGAACGGGACTTGGCTCTTGGTTCCTGAGGTTAGCATGAGAGAGCGGAGAGAGTAGAGCCAGCAGCTAAAGGAGGCCACGTGGAGGAGGCCAGGAGAAGCAGCCAAGATGGCGGAGTGCTGAGTGAGATGCCAGTTTGTGTAGAGTTTGTATCTGGGATAAGGAAGGAAATGGGGAACTGAGGAGAATAAGGTTGGTGAGCTAGAAACCTTTGAATCTAGGAAACTCGGATAAGTCAGTGGCTTTGTGAGCACTGAGTGTGACTGGGTTTTGGAGCCCAGTGTGTATTTTTACTTGCCCGCCGGGTGCAAGGTAGGATTAAAGGTTATGGCCCACCAGTTTTTGGCTCCATGGTTTCTTTACCGACTGTCCGAATCCAATGCTAACCTGCATGGGCCGGGCGGCTGCTGTGATAGTGGCCCCGGCCCTGCCTGCTGGCCTTACAATCCACATCCTCAAAGCTAACCTGGTCCTGTCTTTCCCCAGGCGTAGTTGTTAAGCTTTTCTAGCAACTACCACCAATCCTTTTTATAAATTCCTCTTTGTTTAACTCAGTGCCAGAGCTAATTTAGAGTTTTACTACTCATAGCCAGGGAACCCTAACGACAGTGTTAGATGCCTATGTTTCTTCCGAGGGGATTTGAACTGTGTCATGTAATCATAAGATGCTCTTGGACGTTTCTGAACAGAGAAAGAGTAATTTTTAAGAAGATTTGGAGCTCTGTTGATAGGGTTAGAACAGGGAGTGACTGTAATTAGACTGACTAGTTAGAAGGCTGTTGAAATATGCTGGTATATAGGAAGGAAGGGGTAAATTAGTGTGAGTGCAGGAGTAAAAATAAGTGATGGAGAAGATCAGGGTTGGGATTAGGATGAGGGAAGAGAGGTGTACTAATGCAGAGTGAGCACTTTAAATCTTGTGCCCTAGGTACTTCTATTACATCACCCTAGTTTTGGCCCTGGGCATGATATTTGGAGGCATTAAAAGGCATACATATTAGAAAGGAAGAAATTAGACTGTCTCTAGTTGCATATGATATGGAATGAATTTTATATAGAGAATTCTAAGAAATCTACTAAAAAATCCTTGAACTAATAAGTGAGTCTATCTAGGTCACAAGATACAAGATAAGCACATAGAAATCAATTTTATTTCTATATATTAGCAATGAACACATGGAAAATGAGATTAAAATGATCACTTACTGTTGCTCAAAAAAACCTGAAAATAGGTATCAATTCAATAAAATGTTTATAGAACTTCTATGCTAAAAATTATAAAACTCTGATGAAAGAAATCAAAGAAAATCTAAAGAAATGGAGAAATTTATTTTCTTTATTTGTTCATGGATTGGAAGATTCAACATAGCAATGATATCAGTTCTCTTTAAAAAGGTGTATAGATTTATACAATTCCTGTCAAATTTCAGCAAGATTTATAGATATAGGCAATATTGTCCTAGGATTTATATGAAAAGGCAAAGTAACTAGAATAACTAAAATAATTTTTAAAAAGAAGAATAAAGTGGAGGAATCAATCTACCTACTTTCAAGACTAATTATGTAGTCATGGTAACCAAGACTGTGGCATTAATGGAGAATAGATACATAGAGCAATGAAATGGCATAGAAAATTCAGTAATGGGCCCACATAAATATGTCCAAATTATTTTTTACAAAAGCACAAAACAATTCAGTTAAGGAAAGATAGCCATTTCAATAAATGGTGCTGACCAATTGGACATCCATAGACAAAAAGAAAAAAAAAAATGGATTCTGATCTAAGTCTCATACCTCAAATAAAAATTTAACTCAAACTGGATCATGGACTTTAAAGTAAAATATAAAACTGTGAAGCTTTTAGGAAGATAATAAAAGAGAATCTTTGGGATATAGGACTAGGCAAAGAATGCTTTGATTTAAGTTCAAAAGAATGAGGCATAAAAGTCAAAATTGATAACTTGGAATTTCTCAAACTTAAAAACTTTTGTGCTGCAGAAGATTTAGTTAAGAGGATGAAAAGAGAAGTCATGAAGTGGGAAAAATATTTACAAACTGCATATTGGACAAAGGACTACTATTGAGAATATATAAAGAAATCTCAAAACTTAGCAATTGAGTAAAAATAGGCAACAGACATGAAGAGTCACCAGTAAGAATATACAAATGACAATCACATGAAAAGATTAATATTAGCCGTTAGAATAATACAAATTAAAATTACAGTGAGATACCAGTACATACCTGTCAAGATGGCTAAAATAACAATAATTTTAAACAAAAACAATTTTAATACCAAATGCTGGCAAGAAATTAGTACAATTGGAATCACTCATCTGTTCCTGGTTCGAATATAAAATGTTATATATAACCACACTGGATAAAAGTTGGAGTTTTTAAAAAAAACTAAACATGCAACTACCATATGACCCAGAAATTACACTCAGAAATTTATTCTAGAGAAATGAAAACTTTTGTTCATACAAAAACCTATATATGAAATTTTACAGGAGTTTTATTTATATCATAATAACCCCAAACTGGAAATAAACTAGATATCCTTTAATGAATCAATGGCTAAACAAATGGTAACACATCCATGCTATGGAACACTGTTCAGCAATAAAAACAACAAAGTAATGACGCACACAACAACCTGGATGAGTCACCAGAGAACTATGCTGAGTGAATAAAACCAAACGTGAAAGGCTAAGTAATGCATGATTTCATTTATACAACATTCTTAAAGTGATAAAATTATAGATTGGAAAACAGACTACTGATTTCCAGGGTTACAGAGAGGATGACGATGGCTCTAAAAGGGATTTTGTGATGATGGAAATGCTCTGTATCTTGACTGTATTAATGTCACTATCCTTGTTTTAGTTTTGGGAGATGTAACCATTGGGGAAAATTGGGTAAAGGAGATGCTTTCTGAATTAGTTCTTATGACATGTGATTTTAGTGGCCCTGGCCGGAGGCTTGGTGGATAGAGTGTTGGCCAGCATTTGGATGTCCTGGGTTTGATACCTGGTCAGGGCACACAGGAGAAACAAACATTCGCTTCCCTCTCTCTCTTCTCTTTCTCTACTTCCCACAGCAAGTGGCTCAGTTGGTCCAAGTGCTTCAGCTTCACGTGCTAACAAATACCTTGGTTGATTCAAGCATCAACCCTAGGCAGGGGTTGCTGGGTGGATCCCAGTCGGGGTACAAGCTGGAGTCTGTCTCACTATCACGCCTCCTTAAAAAAAAAAAAAGATTTTAGATTTTAAATCCAGTAATCAGGAGAATGAAGGTGCTTTTAAAAATAATTAGGAAAATCCCACTATTTCAATGCAGGTGATTTCCACAATCTATTAGAAAAATCCAGTTAAAGAACAAATTAACACAAATGTGATATTCGATAAGCCATTAAACACCTAGAGATTTTTGTATAAATTAGAAAGAGATAACATTGATTGAAATGAATCTCTAATTGATGTGATTTCAGACAACATGACCGAATCAGGTAGAACAGTTCTATTGATGTGTAGTTCATTTTCTGTCCCCTTGCTCAGTTCACATTGTTCATTGGATTCCTCAAATGTGTGAGGTCATATGGTATTTTTCTGTCTTTGCCTGGTTTATTTCACTTAGCATAATAGTTTCCAGGTCCATTCATGTTGTTGCTAAAGGTAAGATTTCCTTCTTCCTCATGGCCACGTAGTGTTCCATTGTATATATGTACCATAGCTTTTTAATCCACTTGTCCACTGATGGACACTTTGGTTGTTTCCAGATCTTGGCTATTGTAAATAATGCTGCAATAAACATGGGGGTACATTTCTTCTTTTGAACCAGTGATTTGGTACATTGGTTGATTCTTGGATGTGCCCTGACTGGGGATCATTCCTGCAACCATGGCGTATTGGGAGGACACTCTAACCAACTGAGCTACTTGGCCAGGGATGATTTCTTTTCTTTCTAAATATTATTATATTTAGAAAATTAACTTTAACAAGGTGACATTGATCAATAAGAGTACATAGGTTTCAGATGAACATTTCTATAGCATTTGAACTGTTGTATACCCATCACCCAAAGTCAAATCATATTCTGTCGCCTTATATTTGTCCCTCTTTACACCCTTGCCCCACCCACCTCCCCATGCACTCAAGTCCCCTTCCCTTTCCCCCATGTTCTCTTCCCCTTGGTAACCACTTCATTTTTATCTGTGTCCATAAGTCTCAGTTTTATATCCTACCTATGTGTGAAATCATACAGTTCTTAGCTTTTTTTGATTTACTTATTTCACTCAGTATAATATTCTCAAGGTCCATCCATGTTCTCAAAAATGTCATTATGTCATTGTTTCTTATAACTGAGTAGTATTTCATTATATATACATACCACACATCTTCTTTATCCAATCCTCTATTGAGGGACATTTTGTTTTTTCCTATGTATTGGCCATGGTGAATAATGCTGCGATGAATATGGGGGTGCATTTGTCTTTACGTACCAATGTTTTCGAGTTTTTGGAGTAGATACGCAGTAGAGGTTTTGCTAGGTCATATGGTAATTCTATTCTTAATTTTTTGAAGAACACTGTATTTTCTTCCATATTGATTGTACTAATTTGCATTCCCACCAGCAGTGAATGATGGTTGCTTTCCTCCACAGCCTCCCCAACACTTGTTATTGACTGTCTTTATGATAATAGCCAATCTAACTGGTGTGAGATGGTATCTCATTGTAGTTTTGATTTGCATTTCTCGAATAGCTAGTAAAGAGTAGCATCTTTTTTATATATCTGTTTGCCATTTGTATGTCCTCTTGGGAGAAGTGTCTGTTCAGGTCCTCTCCCCATTTTTAAATTGGATTGTTTGCTTGTTTGTTGCTGAGCTTTGTGAGTTCTTTATGTAGTATATTTTGGATATTAACCCCTTATCAGAACTGTTGTTTGCAAATATCACCACCCATTTAGTTGGCTGCCTATTTGTTTTGTTTTCAGTTTCTTTTGCTGTGCAGAAGCTTTTTAGTTTGATATAGTCCCATTCATTTTTTTTTTTTTTTTTTGCCTTTACTTCTCTTGCCTTTGGGATCAAATTTGTAAATTGATCTGTACGGCCAAGGTCCATGAGCTTAGTATCTATGTTTTCTTCGATGTAATTTATACTTTCAGGTCTTACATTTAGATCTTTGATTTATTTTGAATTAATTTTTGTACAGGAGGACAAACTGTAGTCAAGTTTCATTCTTTTGCACGTGATTCTCCAATTTTACCAGCATGATTTATTGAAGAAGCTTTTTTTTCTCAATTGTGTGTTTTTGGCTCCTTTGTCAAAGATGATTTATTTCTGGGCTTGCGATTCTGTTTCATTGGTATGAATGTCTGTTTTTCTGCCAATACCATACTGTTTTGATTATCATGTTTTTATAGTATAATTTGAAGTCAGGTAGTGTGACACCTCTGGCTTCATTCTTTTTTCTCAGGATTACTTTGGCTATTTGAGGTTTTTTATGGTTTCATATAAACCTGGTAATTTTTTGTTCTGTTTCTTTAAAGAATGACATTAGGATTTTGATGGGGATTGCATTAAATTTCTAAATTGCTTCGGGTAATATGGCCATTTTTACAATGTTCATTCTTCTAATCCATGAACATGTAATATTTTTCCATTTCATTATGTCTTTTTCAATTTCTTTCAATAATGTTTTATAGTTTACAGTATATAGGTCCTTCACATCCTTTATTAAGTTTATTCCTATGTACTTTATTATTTTTTTTTGCAATTGTAAAAGGAATTGTATTTTTGAGTTCATTTTTTGAAGTTTTATTGTTGCCATATAGATTAGCAGTAGATTTTTGTATATTGCTTTTGTATCCTGCAACTTTACTGTATTGATTTATTGTTTCTGAGTTTTTTGGTGGAATCTTTGAGATTTTCTATATACTGGATCATATCATCTGTAGAAAGTGACCCCTTTACTTTTCCCCCCAATATGATGCCTTTTATTTCTTTCTCTTGCCTGATCATGTGGCTAAAACTTTCAGAACTATGTTGAATAAGAGTGGAGAGAGTGGGCAGCCTTGTCTCATTTTAGAGGAAAAACCTTCATCTTTTCACCATTTGGTATGTTATTAGCTGATGGTTTGTCATATATGACCTTTATTATGTTGAGGTAATTTCCCTCTATTCCAGTTTTATTGAGTGTTTTAAACATAAAGGGATGTGTATCTTATCGAATACCTTTTCTACATCTATTGATAAGATTATATGGTTTTTGTTCTTTGTTTTGTTGATGTGGTGTATTACATTAATTGATTTCCATATGTTAAATTATCCTTGTGCTCCTGAAATTAATCTCACTTGATCGTGATGTATTATTATTTTTTTAATGTTTTCTTGTATTCCACTAGGTAGTATTTTGTTTAGGATTTTTGCATCTGTATTTATTAGATATAGTTTTCTTTTTTTGTGTTGTCCTTGCCAGGTTTTGGTATGAGGGTTATGTTAGCCTCATAAAATGTGTTGGGCAGTATTGTTTCTTCTGTTTTTTGGAAGACTTTGAAAAGGATAGGTACCAAATCTTTTTTGAATGTTAGGTAGAATTCACTAGTGTAACCATGTGGTCCTGGACTTTTTTTTGGGGAGGTTTTTGATAGTTGTTTCTATTTTCTCCCTTCTTATAGGTCCAATTAGGTTTTCCACTTCTTCATGATTCATTCTAGGAAGATTGTATAGTTCTAGGAATTTATCTATTTCTTCTAGGTTGTTGAATTTGGTGGCATATAATCTTTCATAGTATTATAGTATGATCTTTTGTATATCTATGATTTTTGTGGTAATTTCTCCTCTTTCATTTTGGATTTTGTTTATATGAGTACTTCCTCTTTTTTTCCTAGGGAGTCCAGCTAGTGGTTTGCCAATTTTATTGATCTTTTCAAAGAATTAACTCTTTGTTACATTGATTTTTTTTATAGTTTTTTTTTTTTGTTGTTCTCTGTTTCACTTGGTTCTGCTCTAATCTTTATTATTACCTTTCTTCTGCTGGTTTGGTTTCCTTTGTTCTTTTTTTTCTAGTTCCGTAAGGTGTGATGTTAGTTTGTTTACTTGGGATCTTTCTTGTTTCTTAATATTAGCCTGTAATGAGGGAAACTTCCCTCTTTTTACTGCTTTGGCTGCATCCCAGAATTGTTGATATGTTGTGTTATCATTTTCATTTCTCTGTATATATGTTTTGATCTCTGCTTTTTTTTCTTTGACCCAGTCATTTTTTAGAAGTATGTTGTTTGATTTCTACATTTTTGTGGGGGTTTTTTGCTTCCTTTTTACTGTTGATTTCTAGTTTTAAAGCCTAATGATCAGGAAAGGCTTAGTATAATTTCAATTTTCCTGAATTTTTGATGGTAGTTTTGTGGCCCAACATAGGATCTGTCCTTGAGAATGTTCCATGCACACTGGAGAAAAATGTATAAACTGACATTTTGGTATAAAATGTCCTATAAATATCTGTTATGTTCATTTGGTTCAGAGTGTCATTTAAGGCCAGTATTTCTTTATTGATTTTCTGTTTCGATGATCTGTGTAAAGCCATTTCAACAAAATGGTGTGTTGAAATCTCCTAGTAAAATTGTGTTTCTGTTGGCTTCTATTTTTAGATCAGTTAGTAGATGTCTTATATATTATGGTGCTCCTTGATTTTGGTGCATATATATTCAGAAGTTCTATGTCTTCTTGATACAATGTCTCCTTTATCATTATGAAATTTCCATCCTTGTCTCTAGTTGCCTTTGTTGTCTTGAAGTCAGTATTGTCAGATATGAGTATGGGTTCACCTACCTTATTTTGGATATTACCATATTTCCCCATGTATAAGACGCACCCTTTTTTGAAATATTTGGGCTCTTAAAACTGGGTCCTCTTATACACTGTTTGTTGATTTTTTTACTTGCATTTCCTGCTTTTTTGCCCTTGTTGTCTCTTCACTCATTGTTTCACACTTGTTACCAGAATATTATGGTAGCTTACCTTTTGCCACATTCTGCTCAGAAAAGATTTTTGTACAGTGCTGAATTCAAGTTAAAAGTGATCCAGTTTGCAAAAGTGAATGGAAATCCTGCTGCTGAACATAACTTTGGTCCTGCTCTAACTGAGAAATCAATCCGAGACTGGCGACAGGAAGAAGAAACCCTACTGAAAACGCCATGACAGTAGAAGGCCATGAGAGGCAAGTCAGCAAGTGGCCTGATTTAGAGAGAGAATTTGAAGATAATGGATTAAAGAGCAAAGGGCAATTAGAATTCCTGTGTCCACAAGGATGGTACAGAATGAGGCAAGGAGAACTACTGATGAAAAAGAAGTTAGTGCTTTCAAAGGAGGACACAATTGTGCTTCAGGTTCATGAAATGGAATGGACCAATATGCATACATGCACCAGACTTGCCCAAAAGATGCCTGAAAGCTATGAGCAGAAGGTCCTTGAATATCATCATTTTGTCATTCAATGGCAGAAGACACATTTGAGTTGGGACAGATTGCAAATATAGATAAAGTCCCCCTTCCATTTGATGTCCCAAGTAATAGAACTGTTGATAAGAAGGTGGTGAAAACTGTAACTGTGAAGACAAGTGGACACAAAAATGGCCATTATACAGTTGTTCTAGCTAAGTGTGCTGACAGAACAAAGCTACCTCTTATGCTGATTTTCAAATGCAAAACAATGCCAAAAGAAGACATTCCTTGAGGAGTGATTGTCCACGTTCATGACAAGGGTTAGATGGATCAGGATGGGATGAAGATCTGGTTTGAGAAAGTTTAGAGGAGACCAAGGGGCTCTTACATGAACCTGTCCTATTGGTGCTTGATTAGTTCAGGGCACACATAACAAAAAACACAAAGGAGATTGCTACACAGCAAAAAACAAAACTTGCCATCATACCTGGAGGCTTGACATCCCAACTGTAACCACTTGATGTCAGCATTAACAAACACTTCAAAGCTGTCATGAGAGATGAATGGAACTAATGATGATGTCTTCTGGGGACAATTTGAAACAAGCAAGAAGAGTGGAGAAACCAACCATAGGAGAAGTTTGTACCTGAGTGAAAAGATCCTGGGATAATATCAAGATTGAGATAATGGCCAAGTCATTTAAGAAGTTTGACATTTCAAATGCCATAGATGGAACTGAGGGTGAGGCAATATATGAAGACAGGGATTCATCATCAGACACATATGAGGACAAGCTAATGGATTGGAGTTTTGACAGTGATGAGGAGTTGTTTGAATTTTATGATGAATAAAACTTAAGTTTATTCTTCCTATCCAAGAACAAGGAATATTTTCCATTTCATTATATATTTTTTTTTTTTTTGTATTTTTCTGAAGCCGGAAACGGGGAGAGACAGTCAGACAGACTCCCGCATGCGCCCGACCGGGATCCACCCAGCACGCCCACCAGGGGTGACGCTCTGCCCACCAGGGGGCGATGCTCTGCCCCTCCGGGGCGTCGCTCTGCCACGACCAGAGCCACTCTAGCGCCTGGGGCAGAGGCCAAGGAGCCATCCCCAGTGCCCGGGCCATCCTTGCTCCAATGGAGCCTTGGCTGCGGGAGGGGAAGAGAGAGACAGAGAGGAAGGAGGGGGGGTGGAGAAGCAAATGGGCGCTTCTCCTATGTGCCCTGGCCGGGAATCGAACCCGGGTCCCCCGCACACCAGGCCGACGCTCTACCGCTGAGCCAACCTGCCAGGGTCTCATTATATCTTTTTTGATTTCCCTTAACAATGCTTTGTAGTTTTCATTATATAGGTCTTTTATATTTGTTATATTTATTCTTAGGTATTTTATGTTTTTTGTTGCAACCATGAAGGGGGTTGTTTTTGTGAGCTCATTTTCTAATTTTTCATTGTTGACATATAGGAAGGCAATAGAATTTTGTATATTTATTTTGTATCTTGCAACCTTACTGTATTGGTTTATTGTTTCTAGTAGTCTTTCTGTGAAGTCTTTGGTGTTTTTGATGTATAGGATCTTATCATCTGCAAAAAGTGAAACCTTTACTTCTTTCCCAATATGAATATCTTTTATTTCTTTTTCTTGTCTGATTGCTCTGGCAAGAACTTCCACAGCTACATTGAATAAGAGTGGAGAGAGTGGACAACCTTGTCTTGTTCCTGATTTTAGGGGAAAAGTCCTCAATTTTATGCCATTTAATATGATGGCAAGCTGATGGTTTATCAGAGATGGCCTTTATTATGTTGAGATATTTTCCTTCTATACCCATTTTGTTAAGTGTTTTTTAACATAAAAAGATGTGTATGACTATATTACTCAAAGCAATATACAAATTTAGTGCAACTCCCATCAAAATTTCAATGTCATTTTTTAAAGAAATGGAACAAAAAATCATCAGGTTTATATGGATCTATAAAAAACCCCGAATAGCCAGAGCAATCCTAAGGAAAAAGAACAAAGCTGGGGGTATTATAATATCTGACTTCAAAATATATTATAGAGCCACGATCATCAAAACAGCATGGTATTGGCAGAAAAATAGACACTCAGACCAATGGAACAGAATAAAAAGCCCAGAAATAAAACCACATATATAAGGTCAAATAATTTTCGATAAAGGGGCCAACAACACACAATGGAGAAAAGAAAGCCTCTTCAACAAATGGTGCTGGGAAAACTGGAAGGCCACATGCAAAAGAATGAAACTCGACTACAGTTTGTTCCCTTGTACTAAAATTAATTCAAAATGGATCAAAGACCTAAATATAAGACCTGAAACAATAAATTACATAGAAGAAAACATAGGTACTAAACTCCTGGACCTGGGTTTTAAAGAGCATTTTATGAATTTGACTCCAAAGGCAAGGGAAGTGAAGGCAAAGATAAATGAATGGGACTACATCAGACTAAGAAGCTTTTGCACAGCAAAGGAAACTGACAACAAAACAGCCAATTAAATGGGAGATATTTTCCAACAACAGCTCAGATTTGGCCTAATATCCAAAAGATACAAAGAACTTTCAAAATTCAACAACAAATAATCCAATAAAAAAAATGGGAAGAGGACATAAACGGACACTTCTCTCAGGAAGATATACAAATGGCCAAAAGATATATGAAAAGATACCCATCTTCATTAGTTATTAGAGAAATGCAAATCAAAACTACAATGAGATACCACTTCTCACCTGTTAGGTTAGCTATTGTCAAAAAGGTAACAAGTGTTGGAGAGGCTGTGGAGAAAAAGGAACCCTCATCCACTGTTGCTGAGAATGTAAAGTAGTACAGCCACTATGGAAGAAAGTATGGTGGCTTCTCAAAAAGTTAAGAATAGAACTACCATATGACCCAGCAATCCCTCTACTGGGTATATACCCCCAAAACTCAAAAACATTGGTCTCTAAAGATACATGCAGCCCCATGTTCATCTCAGTATTGTTCACAGTGGCCAAGACAAACCAAACAACCAAAAAGCCCTTCAATAGATGATTGGTACATATATACTATGCAATACTACTCAGCCATAAGAAATGATGACATAGGATCATTTACGACAACATGGATGGACCTTGGTAACATTATACTGAGTGAAATAAGTAAATCAGAAAAAACTAAGAACTATATGATTCCATACATAGGTGGGACATCAAAATTAGACTCAGGGACATGGACAAGAGTGTGGTGGTTACTGGCGAGGGGGAAAGGGAGAAAGTGGGAGGAGAGCAGGGACACAAAGAAAACCAGATAGAAGGTGACGGAAGACTATAGGACTTTGGGTGATGGGGATGCAACATAATCAAATGTCAAAATAACCTGGAGATGTTTTCTCTGAACCTGTGTACCCTGATTCATCAATGTTTCCCCATTAAAATTAATAAAAAAAACCCAAAACTTAAGTTTAATAACTTTATGTAATACATTTTAAAAAAAATTTTAGTCCCCATAATTAAGGTGCATCTTATACAATGGAGCATTTTATACATGAGGAAATACGGTATTTGGTTGGAGAATCATTTTCCAACTTTTCATTTTGAGTCTACTTTTGTCCTTGCAGCTTAGATGTGTCTCTTGAAGGCAGCATATGGTTGGATTTTGCTTTTTGATCCACTCTGCTACTTTGTGCCTCTTTATTTTTGAGTTCAGTCTATTTCCATTTAGGGTAATTATTGACACTTGAGGATTTTATATAGTCATTTTATGTTTTGTTTTCTTGGAGCTCTGTGTCTTGTTTGGTTCTTCTCTTTTTTGTTTCTGTAAGTTGTGTTTGTTTGGTGGTATTCCATACTTCTTTCCATGTTTCTTCTTTTTTAGGCTGTGTGTTTCAGTAGTGGCTTTTTTTGTGGGTGGTTACCATTAGGTTAAGAAAAGAATATTTATATGTACAAGAGTCCTTTGTCATATGAGAACTTCTGCACTCCTTCCTCCTTTGCTACTGCAGATCTTTATCCTCTCCCCTTTTATGTAATTGTTGTCACAGATTATCCTTTTTTTTATTTTTTATTGTGACCTTGTTGGAGATTTTACTTGTACTTTTGATTTGTTTTGTTCTTTGTGTCTGGTCAAATAACCCCTTGAGTATTTCCTGCAGTGTGGGTTTTCTGGTGATAAATTCCCTCAGTTTCTGTATGCCTGTAAAAGTTTTTATTTCTCCTTCATATTTGAAGGTTAACTTTCATGGATATAGTACTCTTGGCTAGTGAGTCCTCTGTTTCAGTTCTTTGAATGTTTGGGTCCACTCTCTTGTGGCTTGTAGAGTTTCTGCTGAGAAAGCTGTTGATAACCTAATGAGCTTTTCTTTATATTTTATGGTTTTCTTTTTCCGAGCTGCCTTGAGGATTCTTTCTTTGTCATTGATTTTTGACAATTTTATTATAATGTACCTGGGAGTAGGTTCAGTTTGGGTTGTGGTGACTCAGCGTTCTGTTTGCTTCTTGGATTTGAGGCTCTCTTCCCATAGGTTTGGGAAATTCTCATCAATTATTTGGTTGAATAGGCTCTCCATTCCCTTCTCCCTCTGTTCTTCTTCTGATATACCAATTATTATATTCTTTTTTTTCTGATGGATTCAGATAATTCTTGTAGAGCTCTCTCAGTTTTTTTTTAATCTGTGAGTCTCTCTTGTCTTCTCTCTGCAGCATCTCTAGTTGCATGTCTTCAGTGTCACCTATTCTTCTGTCCGGCTTGTTCTATTAGCTAAACTTGCTACCTCAGTCTTCAAGTATTGAGTTTGTCATCTCTGTTGTTTTGTTTGTTTGTTTTTTTCTGAAGCTGGAAACGGGGAGAGACAGTCAGACAGACTCCCGCATGCGCCTGACTGGGATCCACCCGGCATGCCCACCAGGGGCGACGCTCTGCCCACCACGGGGCGATGCTTTGCCCATCCCAGGCTTTGCTATGTCACGACCAGAGCCACTCTAGCACCTGGGGCAGAGGCCAAGGAGCCATCTCCAGCGCCCGGGCCATCTTTGCTCCAATGGAACCTTGGCTGCGGGAGGGGAAGAGAGAGACAGAGAGGAAGGAGGGATGGTGGAGAAGCAAATGGATGCTTCTCCTATGTGCCCTGGCCGGGAATCGAACCCGGGTCCCCCGCACGCCAGGCCGACGCTCTACCACTGAGCAAACCGGCCAGGGCCTCATCTCTGTTTTTAAAGTTTCAGTCTCCTTGGTGAGATATTCATTTTGTTCATTTGTTTTGTGAGCTCATTAAGTTGCCTATTGGTGTCTTCTCACATCTCGTTGAGTATTTTCAGAACTTCAATTTTGAATTCTCTATCATTTATCTTATTTCCCCATGTATAAGACGCTCCCATGTATAAGATGCACCTTAATTTTTCGGCCCAAAATTGGAAAAAAAGATTATTATATAAAGTTTTTGAACTTAAGTTTTATTTATCATAAAATTCCTACAACTCCTCATCACTGTCAAAACTCCTACCCATTAGCTTGTCCTCATCTGTGTTTGATGATGAATCACTGTCTTCCACAATGAGCACAAAAACAAGCACCTAAAAAGCAGGAAATACAAGAAAACCCTACAACCACTGTATAAGACATACCCAGTTTTAGACCCCAAATTTTTTGAAAAAAGGTGTGTCTTATACATGGGGAAGTATGGTATTTCCAAGGCTTCTATGTAATTGAGGTTTCTTTCTGGAGATTTTTCATTTTCTTTCTGAAATACATGTGTCTTGTGTAGTCATGGTATTTGATTTCTTCCTTGTTGGTGGCATATGAGAGTTGTATTGTTAAGAACTCTAAGATAAAAAACAACAAAAAATTTAAAAATACAATAAAAAATAAAAAAATTAGGACAAGTAAAAAAGAAGAATCACAGAAAAAAAGATTGAAAGCCAAGGCCTGACCTGTGGTGGCATAGTAGAGAAAGCACCAACCTGGAATGCTGAGGTCGCTGTTTCAAAACAATTGGCTTACCTTGTCAAGGCACATATGGGAGTTGATGATCCTCCTCCTCTCTCTCTCTCTCTCCTCACTAAAATAAATAAAAATAAATAAATTTATTAAAAAAGACTAAGAAGAAAAAGATTGAAAGCCAATAAAAAAATCAAAAACAAAACACCCACAAAAAAGAATAAAAATATAAAAATGAAAAATAATGATATTCAAAAATGAAAAAGAGAAAAATAATATGAAGAAAAAAGGACAAAAGGGAGAAAAATAGTTCTGGTTTTGATAGGATTTTTTTCCAGTAGGTGTCGCTGTATTACAGCTTTTAGCACTGTGAGGTTTTGGGGCTGTCCACTGAGATGTTGCTTTTGCAGTGATGTAAGTGGGGCCACTGTCGCATTGGTGGATGGGGCGTGTTGTCAGGGCTTTATTGCTCTAGCAATGGTGATCTCAGGCTTCCATGCACTCCTTCCCAAATCTCAACAGACGGGGACTGGACGTGGAGCAGCTCTGCTCTGTTCTTCAGGGGAGAGAGTGCCTCTAAGAAGTAGCTATATAGGGTTTGTCCCTGCCACTGTCCATCCCATGAGGTGAGGGAGGTTGGATCTGGGAAGCTGGGGCCTGCACTTGAGCTTTTGCAACTGCAGACTGTGGGAACACTGGCCGTGACCCCTGTGTTCTGACCACTTTGTTTTATTTCCTCGTCTGCCCCTCTGTCTCACTGCTCCTCCTGCAGAAGGAGACCCAGTCACTCGGAGTTTCCCTCTCTGTATCCCCTCAGACAAAATCCAGAGAGCCTGAGCTTTGCTCTTCCTGTAGTCCAGCAGAGAAAAAAACAAACAAAGGTTACTCCAGGTTTGTCTCCTCTCTTCTCCAAAGCCCACTGCGGTTGTGTTTTTTCTTCTGCCCCCCTTTTCACCCCACCCCTCCTTTAGTCCATTTGGTGTGTGGATCTTTCAGGCACACTGTGAGCCCAGCTGGGGTTCCTTTGCTGTGTTATAGTTGTTCAGTTTGTTGAAATTTCGAGGGAGAGATGAGGAGTATCTCTCATGCTGCCAGTACTCTGACGTCTCGTCTATTTTCTTTTCTTTTTTAAAAAAATTTTCATTTATTTGAGAAAACAAGAGAGAAGTAAGAAGAGACAGCAAGAGAGAAAGTGGAAGGGAGTGAGAGAAAAAGAAGCATCAACTTGTTGTTCCACTTAGTCGTTCCATTTAGTTGTGCACTCATAGATTGCTTCTTATATGTGCCCTGACCAGGGATTGAATCCATGACCTTGACATGTGGAGATGATGTTCTATACATTTAGCCATCCAGCAGGGCTAGTGATTTTCTTCTTGAAATGTAAAAATAAATTGTAATAAAGCATGCAAATATATAAAATGAAAATATGAAATTTTTATTAAAACACTACTAATTTGGTTTAATAGCTTCTGTATATGAAGGTGGGTTTGAACATTTTTTCCTAGCTTTGCCCTATTAAAATATTGTCAATATTTAGTTTATGGTAAAAGTTGCATTCAGAGAAATGGGGGAAAAGTGTGGTTATTGGATAACCAGATAATTATTTGGAAAAACAAGATTTGATGACATGTTCATATTATATGCCAAAACAAATTCAACTGCTAAAGGTATAAATTTAAGTATAAAAGCACTAGAAGAAAAGATAGGTTTATATTTTTAAAATATAAAGTAGCTAAGGGCTTTCTACATGATACTACTAATAAAATATATATATATTTCTTATATGTATTGGTATATAAAAAACAACCTTAAAACTTAGTGGCTTAAACAACAGTGATTTATTATATTTCAAGAGTTAGTATATTGGTTAAACAGTTTTCCTTGGGTTTCATCTGGACTCATTTATGAGGCTGCTTTTATCTAGTGAGTTGGCAGAGCTGGTGGCTCTAAGAGCCTGCCACCTCTCCCTCCTGATTGTGTCTTACTCAGTTTTTTAGCCCAAGTTTCTTTAATTTACATGGTGGCTGGATCCCAAGGGAGTAAAGGCAGAACCTAAGAGGGTTTTGGAGGCTGAGGCTCCAGAACTCATACTCACTTCTTCCATATTTTATTGATCAAAATAAGTTACAGTTTAACCAGATATAAGATGTTAAAGAAATAGACTCTACTTCTCAAGCAGCAATATAACATTGCAAAGGGATGCAGGCATTGTGAGACATAATTCATTGGGAAGCATTAATACAGTGATCTTCCTTAGTATCTTTTGCTGTGTAAACACTCTTCCTGAAAACAGCAACCAGGTAGATTTGGATAAAGTTTTAGATAAATCCCTTGCTGTCTGAACCTTTGCTACCCATTGTCTGAAAATGAAGATCTAAATTGGTTTTGGATTATGTGGTAACCTCCATCTTTGAACTTGCCAACCATATTTGTACTATCCTCATTCACAAATGAAATGGGTTTATCACTGTCTTTAAGCAATTTGATTATGATGTGCCTTTGTATAGTTTTCTTCATGTTTTTTGTTCTTGCAAGTTTATTTAGCTTCTTGTATATATCAGTTTACAAACTTTCTAAGTACTTATTTGTATCTGCCCTTTTTCTCTTTGGGGGATTCCATATTAGGCTGTTTGAAGTGGTCCCACAGCTCACTGTAATGGGGTCTTGTTTTGTTTGGTTTTTATTTAGTTTCTTTTCTCTCTATTCCATTTTGGATAGCTTGATTGCTATGTCTTCAAGTTTACTATTTTTTTTTTTTTTTTTTTTTGCTTCTGAAGTGTCTACTTTTTCTCAGACATTGTGGTTTCCATCTTTAGAAATTTGGTGTGGGTCTTTTTTTTTTTTAATGTATCATATCTTCAGTGTTTCTCTTAATGTGTTCAACCTTTCCTCTACTCAGGGGATGACAAATGGTAGCCTATGAGCCAAATCTGGCCTACCAGATTTGTTTTGTAAGTTGTACTGGAACACAGCCAAGCCCACTTGTTAATTCATTGTTTATGGCTGCTTTTATATCACAATGACTGAGTTTAATACAGTAGTTGTTACAGAGACGGTATGACTTGGAAATACTAAATTATTTACTATGTGGCCCGTTAGAGAGAAAAATAATAATGCTGACCCCTGGGCTTGTTAGCCATTTGGAATACCTTTATAATAACTGTTTTACTATGCTTATCTACTAATTCTATCATTAGTGTCATTTCTGAGTCAGTTTCAATTGATTCCTTTTTCACTGCATTGTGTCTTGTATTTTTCTGCTCCTTTGCATGCCTTCAAAAAAAAAAAGTCTTATTATATGCCAGACATTGGTGGATTTTACCTTGTTGGGTGTTGGATGTTTTTATACTCCTATAAATATTTTAAACTTTGTTTGGGGATTCTGAACTAGGTTATTTGGAAACACCTTTATCCTTTTTAAGTCTTACTAATAAGTTTTGTTAGGTGGGACCAGAGCAGCCCTTTTTCTAGGGCTGATTTTGCACCATTAGTATGGTAAATATCCTCTGAGAACTTGACCCAATGCCCCCTGAACTCTGACTGGTAGGAACCCAAACCAGTATCAGACCTATTCAAATGTCAGTTGTTGTCTCCTCAAATTCTTCTGGATGATTATTTTCTTGACATGAGCTAATCCATACACAGCTGAAGACGTGAAGCACTTTTTTTCCTATATGGCTCTCTCCTAATTCTTTGCCCTGCAAATTCTTACCTGTCCTGGCTTCTTCCATCCCCAGTTTCATCTTCTCAACTGTGGAAGTGAGATGGGTCTGGCCTCTGTTATGCTTCTCTGCATGGGGGCTGGAAAGCTCCCTCTAGGCAGTCAGCAGGCATAATCTTAGGGCTCACTTTGTTTCCTTCCTATATCTCAGGGATCACTATCTTTTGTAGCCTGATGTTCAGTGGCTTGAAAATTTATTTTTCATGTACTTTGTCCAGTTTTGTAGTTGTTTCACATGGTAAGATAAATTTCATTACTGTTACTTCCTATTGACTGGACGTGGAATTCTTCAGAAACCTAATAACTCTAGATGGCAAGTGATATTTGTATTTTACTACCTTAAAAATAGATAAAATACTACAAAACACCCTATAAAGTTGAAAGACAAATGACAAACTAGAAAAAGTATTTGTAAGTATTTGTGTCCTACTGTGGAGTACTAACTCTAATATATAGGTAGGCCTTATAAATCAATAAGAAAATAGCCTGATCTGTGGTGGTGCAGTGGATAAAGCGTTGACCTAGAATACTGAGGTCGCTGAATCGAAACCCTGGGCTTGTCTGGTCAAGGAAAGCAACTATTACAAGTTAATGCTTCCCACTTCTCCTCTCTCTCTCTCTCTCTCTCTAAAAACAAAAAATAAACAAACAAAAAAACACCTTGGAGGGATGGTTGTATGTTATGAATGGTTGTGTAGTTTTGGGGTCTTTGGCCCTGGCTGGTTGGCTCAGTGGTAGAGCATTGACCCAGCATGGCATGAAATTCCTGGATTCAATTCCTAGTCAGGGCACACGGGAGAAGTGACCATCTGCTTCTCCACCATCCCCCCATCTCTTTTTCTCTCTCTCCCCCTCCCACAGCCATGGCTCATTCCAGCAAGTTGGCCCCAGGCATTGAGGATGGATGGCACCATGGCCTCATCTCAGGTGCTAAATTAGCTCGGTTGCTGAGCAACAGAGCACCAGCTCCAGGTAGGCAGAGCATCATCCCCTAGTGGGCTTGCTGAGTGGATCCCAGTTGGGGCGCATGTGGGAGTCTGTCTTTCTGCCTTCCTGCCTCTCACTTAATAATTTAAAAAAATAGACAAATAATCCCAATAGAAAAATGGAAAATGATATTTTTGTTTATTTTTTTTTGCTTTGGTTAGTGGGCAGTTTGCAATTAGAGAAATGAAAATGACCAATAAATACATGGAAATATTTCCTGTCTCAGTGCTGATTGGAGACATACTAATTGAAATGACTAAGAGATACAGTTTTTCACCTATCCTGTTGTCAAGGAAGAAAAAAAAAATGATATGCTTGGGTGGCAGAATGGGTACTAATACATTTAGGTGAGAAGGTAAATCTGCTTTCTGGAATGCACTATGCTAATATGAAAAATTTAAAAAGGTAGCTGTTTTAGCAATTCCGAATCTAGAAATTTATCCTAAGAAATAATTCAGTAAATTTGTAAAAATAATTATTTTAGAATTATTGATAAAACTTGTAAATATTTGGATGTCAATTTTTAGATAAATAGTTAATCTGTGTATATGTAATTATTTCTTATTTTCAAATTCTACAATAATTATCTTTCCAATTTTCTTATTGAATATATTGGGGTGACACTGCTTAACAAAATTATGTAGACTTCAGGTCCCCAATTCTACAACACCTCATCTGTACATAGTATTGTGTTTTCACCACCACAAGTCGAGTCTCCCTTTATAACTTTCTGTTCCAATTTTTTTGCAATTATTCCCTCAATTGTTAAATATATATGTATACATTTAAGATATCACAATTCTAGCCTGACCAGGTGGTGACAAAATGGATAGAGTGTCCTACTGGGACACAAAGGACCCCGGTTTGAAACCCCGAGGTTGCTGGCTTGAGCGATGGTCACTGGCTTGAGCCCAAGGTTGCTGGTTTGAGCAAGTGGTCACTCATTCTGCTGTAGCCCCCCCCCCTTCAGGGCACATATGAGAGGGCAATCAATGAACAACTAAGGTGCTACAATGAAGAATTGATGCTTTTCTTTTCTCTCCCTTCCTGTCTGTCTGTCCCTGTCTGCCCCTCTCTTTAACTCTCTCTCTCTCTGTCAAAAAAAAGAGAAAGATATCACAATTATATTCTAAACAATGAAGTAGAGATATATTTATTGACACAAAAGGATGTCTTCAACACATTAAGTGAAAAGCAAGTTATAACAAGGGAAATATACACACATATAAACACACACACACACACACACACACACTATTTCTCTGGAAGCTAGAATTACAGGTGATTTTTATTTTCCACGCTTTGTTCTTGCATTCTTAAATTTTTCAATATAATGGGCATGTATAGCTTTTACAATCAGGAACAAGCGAACAAACAAGCCAGAAAGGAAACCCTCACAGAGAAGTTTCTCAGAAACTAGGTTGTAAAATTGAGATAAAACCTGTGGTTTGTCAGCTGAGAGGTCTGGGTGGTGGAAAAAGCAGGGCCCCAGTTTGAATCCTGACTCTTTGCTTTATGTGTGGGGTGATCTAGGACAAATTATTGAACATCTTTGCTTTTAATAATTTTTAAAGTCATTATTTTAAAATCACAATATATCATACAATAATTATACTTATCAGTAATAAAAATATTCAATAAAGAGTAGTTTATTCTTTAAAGTTATTTTTTAAAAAGTAAAATAAGTGATAAGAATAGTTTTTATCGGGCGTAAACTTTACTAGGATGATGGCATGAGTTTATTATTATCAGGGTATGTTAAGCAAATACCAATTATCTCTGTATGAGAGCTGCCATCTTCAATTTACTGCTCACAAAAATTAGGGGATATTTTGTAGCTTTATGTTCATTTTGAAATATCCTCTAATTTCTGGGAGCAGTATATAATTGAGCTCAATTTTTGTCTAAAATATGAAGAGAATTGCAGAGTATTTCATTTCATTTCATTTTAATTGGGAGTAGTGTCTGCCGTTGCTGCCAGTGTGTCCTCTTGTCCTCCCTCAGTGTGTCACAGCCCACTGTGGCTCCTGCTTGGTTCCTCTGGCTGGGGAGGGACGGCTTAGGCAGGAGGTGCAAGGCTTATGTCGCTGCTGAAGAAGTAGGGCGAGGGCCCTGCTGCCTCTCCTCCTTTCAGCCTCTCTCAGCTCCTAGCCATTCCTTCATTCTCGAGACAGGGTGGCTCTGAAGAACAAGAGGAGCCTTTGTTTCTTAAAACCAGGTATAGTACTTAGTAGAAAAGTTAATAGACATTAATGATCATGAACTTGTCAAATAAAAACATTTTTCACCCTTGTGCATCTTCATAACAGCCCAACTATTGAGACTTTGCAGAGGCAAACAGTTTTATCAGGTTTTTTCCTTTGCCTTAATTATAATTAGTTTTCTCCTCCCCCCCACTAGTACTGTAGAATAGGAACCAGGGTTTATTACCAAAGATATTACTAATTTTCAGATGAACACATAACATCAGCTATTATGTGGGTGTCATTTTATAGTCAAATCAAGACGCATGTAGCATCAGTTCTACAGTCTGTCTGGGTTTGGAATATTTTTATGCATTGCTGTGAGATGAGCAGGTGCATTCACACATCTATTTCTAAGACTTGTCTATTTTGTCAGATGATTTGGGTTTAACATTTTGCAGATGTCAATTTCAGCCTTTTTTTTTTTTTTTTTGCTATTAGTAGAGCAGCTTAAAACTTCTCCTGCAAGTCTAACTTCATACTTATTTTAGAACAACTTAAACCTTGCAACCTATTTTATCTCTTAGATATATTTCCTGTGGAATGACTTACATCCAAAGTTAGCTCAAAATAGAACCTCCTGCTGCTGGAATATTTCTGTTTCAGTACCTCACAATCATTTGCAGTCTGTGGTATCAACACTTCTTTGCATTCCTTTTGCTGCCCTCTAGCTCTTTGGCTTTCCCTCTCGTTACTGTGTCCTCAATGAGTGCCTATGCCAGGCTCCTCAGTATTGAAGGCGAGGGTCCACAGGTTCTGTGCTAAGTAGACACAACTATGTTATTGAAGTCTTGAGAGCTTGTAATGGCTCCTGTCTTTCCAAAATATTACAAAGTTTGTTGGCTGATGTTAGCATCCTAGTGAGAAGTGTGAGCTGGCCTGGTAGCTTAGCATTGCATCCTAAACTGAAAGGTTCTACAAACACATTATGTAGGCTAATGTCCTTAATAGTAAACACTAATTAATAATTTCATATACTTTCATATTGTGCTCTGCCACATTCCACTGCCCAATTTTTTCTATAAAATCATCTGATCAAATAATATCTCTTGTCTTTTCATTACTGTCTTTCATGTTTGTATTATTATATATATATTTCTTCTTAAACTACCTACAAAGAAATTCTTGGAAAGGGATACCCCTATGATTTACCCATGAAGAAATGTCTTCTGAGTTACCTCAAGTTTAAGGTAAATTAGCTTCACTTACTTAGTAGTTGTGTATGCTTTTTGAAGAAATAATACATTCTAGTTTTATATTTAGCAAAAATAAATTCCCAGAAAAATTAAATATGCCACATATCCCTTCCTAGTTATATCTAAAATGTCTTAAACCTACGTGTTTTGTAAAACAGAATTTTGACATTTTTTGGTAAAGAGGGAATTTTCTTTTTCTTTCTTAAGGAAGAATACTATGTAAATATAAAGTATTATTATTGTTTTTATGGATACTAATTACCTTTATTCTTACAAATATTAGTATTAAAGTTTAAAAACACCTTATTTTTGCCAAACCCAAACATTCCTGAATAAAGATCAAAGGTCACAGAGCCGTGATGATTCAGCAGTAAAATATCAAAGTATTTAGAAAGTCTTTTTCTCAACTACTTGAATTATGTGAAAAGGTTTATCAAAAGGTCTCAGACCATCTTAAATTACAACATAATATTTGCCCAAAGAAGTCTCGAGAGAAATTACAATAGATTCATGTTGAAAAAATTTCAACCTCAGCAACAAGAGAGCCATGCTTAAAAACTAAACCCAAGCTAGAAACATGAATCATTTCCTCATTTAATTTTAAAATACATTTCCAGTCATTTACCATTACATTAGCTTTATTTAAATAATTGAAGATGCCTGATTACAGAGTGAAAAATAATGGGCGTATGTTTATTTTTGTAATTTTTTTTTACTATTATTCCTATTGTTCACAAAACCAATACAACCTTGTAAAACTGAGATGTTGTTTACCATCTCCTGTTCACTGGTGTGACCAAGGAGAGAATTGGTATTTGAAGCTAGAGTATTAGTAGGAAGAAAATAACAGCAACAAAAAACTAAATAAAGATACCATATAGAAAAGGATGAATTGTTATTCTAAGTTAAGCTTATTTCTCACTGTGACATTTAGGCTAGATTCTGCTGTAGTCTTTTTTTTTTTCCTTTGATTTGAGGGAGAGGAAAGGAGAGAGAGAGAGGAGAGAGAGAGAGAGAGAGAGAGGAGAGAGAAGCATCAATTCATTGTTCCACTTAGCTGTGCACCCATTGATTGCTTCCCATACATGCCCAGATAGGAGCTTGAACCAAGGACCTCATGTCTTATTCAACATGGTAAAGAAAGTTATCTTTCAGCCTGGATATTAAGAAGCTATGTCTAACCTGACCTGTGGTGGTACAGTGGATAAAGTGTCAACCTGAACTGCTGGGGCGGACTGCTGAGGTCGTTTGCTGGTTCAAAACCTCAGGCTTGCCTGGTCAAGGCACATGTGGGAGTTGATGTTTCCTGCTCCTCCCCCCTTCTCTCTTTCTCTAAAAATGAATAAATAAAATCTAAAAACAAAAGCTGAGTCCAGGTAAAAGTATTGAATACTTTTAATTTAGATTAATTAAATTTGAGACAATGAAACATTTGTCTTTCCTTAAGTTTAGTATTTTTAATATCTAAAGAAATAGAATATATGGTAATAGTGAACTTCATGTTCTAAACTGAGCACAGCCTGTTCTTTTTAATTAATTATTTGCTAATATTGGTTTTAACTAACACTGTACAAATAAAGGGGGATCATTGTTTCTAGACTTTCATACTTGATTTGACCCAAAGACAAAGCTGTTCGTTAACAGGACCAATGAAACATTTTCAGGTCATTTAGAATTGATTAAAATTTACTGAAACACTCCTAGTCAGCTGCAAGAACAGTGAATTCACAAGTACTAGAGCTGTCTAGTTCTCATTTAAATGGTTCCCAGAAAGTTAGCCTGACCAAATTCATAGATCTGTGTCCAGCTCACCCACAACACATAGACTTGTTGACAGCATTGAATGAAATAGAAAAATGAACCATTAAGAGCAATAAACAGCATTATATCTTGAATTTAATTTAATTTAGATTAATGTAGAGACCTGAACTGACATGAACCAGAAACCAGAAACTGGACAAGACCATGCTAATTTGAAGATCTTGTTTCTCTTACCAAAAAGGAAAAGAAAAAGCTATCAGAATGGTTCAAACTGTAACCTCACCTAGATTTTTATTTTCTCAGATTACTTGCTGGAGAAAAGAAAAAACCTAGAACAATCTACATATTTGTCAGACTAACCTGGGTGTGTTATTTAATTGGAGAAAAATACTTTTAAGTCCCCAAAGAATGGATGCAGTTTGTTCTGTATTTTATGGTAGTTTAATAAGTTTAAAAGTATATCAATTGATATAAAATTTAACAATTAGTGTTAAAACAGTGATTGTTTATGTATTGAATAATTTCAGTTAAGATGTAACTTATATAAGGAATTATAGAGTGATTATTAATTGATATAGTATTATAATTTACTTTTTATGTTTATCTTTTAATTAGAAATTATAAATGTATATTTAAATATTTCTGTATATTCTTTTTTATCAGTGGAATGATATTTATAGGTAGAAAGAACTCTCAGTTTACAGTGACTGAATTTTTATCAAATTAACAGTGACAGTGTGGTCAATATTCAGATGTTTTGCATTGTGTATGTTAGACTGTTTCTTGTTCAGAAAATAGTGATATAGCTCTTTTATAGTTAATAACTGCAATCATAAACAAGATAATCCCATTAGCTCATCAATCTTACTCTGCATAAATTAATTTAGCAGTTATTATATTTTATAGATTATCATTAATCATTAATATGTTTCACATGTGCATATTTAAGTTATTTAACATTTTATCTTGGTTTTTCTGTAGGGCTAAGGTATAAGACACTCATTTCAAACTGAAAAGCATCATCATCAGTCTTTTGAAGCCCAGTGCAGTCAATATCTATGCAAATAGAGCAGTTATGGAATTTATACTGCTTTGTCAATCAGTCACTGGTTGAGTCCCCACCCTACACTGAATGTACTAAGAGATTTTTTTTCTTTTTAAAGAGATAATGACTTCATTTTATCTAAGTATTTGCTATATAAATGGGTGCTATTGCTTTGGCTCTTCTCCCCTACCTTTTCTCAGCACACCCACCTGCACAAAGAGTTGGCTCATGATGTCAGGCTCTCTCTAGATGGTAGTAGTTAGGGATGGGTCTTCCCTAGCAGCCCCTGTAGGCCTCCTGTGGTCCTACCTTTGGCCCTGAGTTCTTGAAAGAAGAAACAACTCTAGGACTCAGAGCTGGTGGACTAGCATCTGTAGAGTGTTGTTCATGTGCTTCCCGCCTACTGAGAAAGAAGTCTTCAATGGATCACTAAAGGGCTCTGTTTTTTTTATCTTGATTATGTTAAGTTATTAGCAAGGACTTGGTAAGGACAGAGAACACTTGCTAACAAAATAAGGGGAAGATAGACACTAAGAAGGACAGTTGATTAGGTTGGATGCCAAAATTGGGCTTCAAAGTTTATTTCCATTGTATGGAACAATGGACTGTGACTAAGATGAATTGTAATAGGGAGAAATATGAAGCTCTACACTTAGATTAAAGAGAAAAAGTAATGACAATATAGACAAGGTTAAGTAAAGACTGGTTTAAGAGTACTTCCCATGGAAAACAAAAAGTAAAAAACTAGATTTTTTGGACTGCCTATAACCACATTATGAATCTTAATCTTGAGGATTGCTCAAAAAGCTAATGCATAAAGCTGTTTTGGAATGGAAACAAAAGTAAGTTAGTAATCCTTCTGTTCTCTGTTGGTCAGATCACATCTGGTGGATTGCATTGAGTTCCATTCTGAAAGTTAAGGATTCTGAAAAGCTTGAGTCTGTATAGAAGAGGCTTAGATGAGGAGGAAGCTGAAAACATTAAGTTTAAAGTAGAGAGGATGTAGGTAGAATGTGATCTTACTCTTCAAATATTGAAAATGTATTTGCAGACTCAGTATGTAAGGTAGGAATGAAGTTCCTAACTAAGTTATGGGTAATAAGAGCACTTCCATGTGGTTATTCTCTTGTGAAAATTGTCTGGGGATGGGTAGTTCAGAGCTACAGAAGCAGCTCCATAAAGTCAATGAAGACTACAACTCTGATATCTTCAGAATGATTATTTCCATGTTCAGATCACCTCATTTTAAGTTTCTGGAACTCCTGCAAGCACCTCCCTATTCCAGACATAGGAAGAAGGTCCTTTATGGTGTGTGGGAAGGGCACACCTTCACCCTTTTAAGAAACCTTCCCAGAATTTCCACAAACACTTCCACTTACATTTTTTTTTTTTTTTTGCCACAACTTAGGTAGTTGGATGGCTACACCTGCCTGTTATGGAGGTGGAATAGAACCAGTAAGTAGAAGTTAACAAAAGGGCAAATTTTAGTAAATGTAGAGAAGAATTTCCTGATAGCTTTATCTGCCCCAAATTAAATGGGCTTTTCTAAAAATGTCATTGTCATTGACATTCAAAAATAACTAGGAAATTACCTATTAGGGAAGTTTTAGGGGGAGATTTGATGTGTGTGCTTTCTTTCAATACTATATTTTGACTATTTCAATATATGTGTGCACAGGCCATACTGAATTTTAGTTTTGATTGATAAAATAGATATCACCTTTTACATATAGATAATGACAAATGTTCCTTAAAGGAAATATATAAATATATAAATAAATACAATATATACAAGTCTTGCTTTTATGTTATTCAGAAGCCAGCATATTCTTTTGATGGCAGGCATGAGAAAAATAGGGTTTTGTGGACGCATAATGACTTCACACACTTAGCGCTTTTTCTGATGCGTGAAGTTCTGGCCTTATGAGTTTTGTTATTGATTAATTTGCTGTAGGAAGTATTGATCAATTGATTAACCCAAATTTCACTTTGATATTTGAATTTTGTGAGTTAATTCAGAAAATATTAAGATGTTGATCTGGTATGTACTTTGGTTTTATAGTCACAATTCTATAACTAAGAGATCTAATATGTTAAAGTTATGAGTTTATAATTTTAGACTGCATTACCCTGTCTGCACTATAAGTCAATAGGAAGTAGACTGAAAATACTCCAGTACTTCTAGATCTGTTCTCATTCTTGCTGACACAGATAAGAAGTTAGACACAATAGTTATTGTATACCTACTGCGCTAGAAATAGGAGAAAAATTCATTGCTCACTAAATTAGAAAAATGTCATATAAAAAAGAAACTTTGTTTTCAAGATGCCAAATAAGAAAAACAGATGTCAGTAAGAATGCAATGGTAAAGACTGTTATATTGCACTGTTTTGGAGACATAATGAATTTCATGCCATGTAAAAATATGGATCACATACAACTTGACCTACACATTTTCAAGTCATAGTTTTGATTATAAATCTTTGTTTTAGTTACAGAGAACAATTCTGGAAAGCCTTTTTGCTTCAACCTAGAATTCTTATGGTGAAAGGAGAAAAGAACTGGGTTGGGGATGGTTTGGGGAGACCATTCTTCCCACCAGTGTGTAGCCAGTGCCCTTACCTGATACAAATAAGACCATGGACAGCTCAGCTGTTTCGTGGAAGCAACTGTTTGGATCCTAGGTGCTTGCTTCTTCACTTCCTTGACATCTAGGCCTTATTACATACCCAATTTGAATACTTTAGTTTGAGGAATTCTAACTTAGTCCTCATATGAAATCTTTAATGTGATATGCACTGTATTGAACCAAATTGAGCTGTGCTGTCTAAAGATTGCAATTTATTTCGCAGGGAAAGAATTAAATAAAAATGGAGTAGGCCAGGGCACACAGGAGAAGCACCCATCTGCTTCTCCACCCCTCCCCCTCTCCTTCCTCTCTGTCTCTCTCCCACAGCCAAGGCTCCATTGGAGCAAAGTTGGCCTGGGCGCTGAAGATGGCTCTGTGGCCTCTGCCTCAGGTGCTAGAATGGTTCTGATTGTGGCAGAGCGACGCCTCAGATGGGCAGAGCATCGCCTCCTGGTGGGCATGCCGGGTGGATCCTGGTCGGGTGCATGCAGGAGTCTGTCTGACTGCCTCCCCGTTTCCAACCTCAGAAAAATACAAAAAAAAATGAAGTAATTGGTTACCTTGGTCTCTTTTCTTCTTTCTTCTCAACTCCTCTCCTAGGAAGAAAGGACCAAACATCTTTCACCACTTGCTATTTCTAAAACTTTACGCAAATAACTCATCCAAATCTCAGATTCTTTTTCTGGAAACAATGATGATAATACCTATTATGTAAGAATTATGGCAATTAAGTTAAATTCAATAAAAATTCTTCTGAGTTTTTTCTGTATTCCTAGTCTAGTATAATATAAAAAAGATTCTTTTTAAGGCTTTTATTGCAGTACCTGGTACATAGAGATCAACAATTGTGCCTCCCTCTGCATTCTCCAAGGAGCTCCTGATATAACAGGGGCCCTTTTGAGCCAATTGCCCCAGCCCATATTCATGGGCTTCTCAGTTTAGCTGCTTCATGTTGGGCTTATGAGGTTGGAACTCACTCTTATGTAAACGTGCCAGTACTGTTCTCTCCTTTTTTTTTTTTTTTTTTTGTATTTTTTTCTGAAGCTGGAAACGGGGAGAGACAGACAGACTCCCGCACGCGCCCGACCGGGATCCACCCGGCACGCCCACCAGGGGCGACGCTCTGCCCCTCCGGGGCGTCGCCCTGCCGCTACCAGAGCCACTCCAGCGCCTGGGGCAGAGGCCAAGGAGCCATCCCCAGCGCCCGGGCCATCCCCGCTCCAATGGAGCCTTGGCTGCGGGAGGGGAAGAGAGAGACAGAAAGGAAGGAGGGGGGGGGTGGAGAAGCAAATGGGCGCCTCTCCCATGTGCCCCGGCCGGAATCGAACCGGGTCCCCCGCACGCCAGGCCGACGCTCTACTGCTGAGCCAACCGGCCAGGACCTGTTCTCTCCTTTTTTGATCATGTATCTGTGGCTTGTTAATAGGTCCATACCTCAGCTTCCTCCCTTTTCCTGCTTCCCACTAGTCTGCCTCCTCCTATAGGTATATGTGTGTCTAAGGTGAACTTCAGTGTTTCTCCCATTGCCTCTGTTTACAGTTTTATTTTAAGCTTAATGAGTGTTCACAAAATCAGTCACATTCATGTATCCAGTGCCAAGGTGAAGAGACAGAGCCTTGCCAGCACCCCAGGACCTCCTCTTGAAGCTTTCAGTCACTGCCTGATCCTCAGTGGTTACGACTAATCTGACTTCTAACAGTTAGATTCATTTTGCCTCTTTTTTCCTGACTTTATATATCATACACTGTATACCTTTTGTGTCTATCTTCTTTAATTACGTTTGTAAAATTCATCCAAGTTCCATGTAGTTGTTGTTCATTCTACTTGTCTACAGTTCTGTCATGTGAATATATATATTTGTTTATACATTCTTCAGAATGATGGGAATTCGGGTCCTTTCCATTTTTGGCTACTACAAAGACTGCTGCTGTGAATATTTTTATATGTCTCTTTTGGGGACCATCTGGACATATCTCTGTTGAGTTATACCTGGGAGTGGAATTGATGGGCCATAGAGTATGTATATACTCATCTTTAGTAGATTTTACCCATTTTCTTAGCTAATTGTAATAATTTATACTCCCACTTGTTTTGAAAGAGCCTGTTCTTTGTCTGCAAGGTGAAGTAGATTATTTTTATGTTGAAATTTTCTCATCTCCTCTCCTAAAATAAACTGTCAATTTGTAGGTAATACTACAATGTTTTCTGTAACTTTCAGATCAAATTTCATGCAATTATAAAATATAAATAATTAAATAAAAGTAATCTCTTTTTTTCTATAATATCCAAGAAACTGATTTGCATATGACTTTGCAGCCAAACTAAGTAGTAGTAACGCTAACAAACCAGGCTCTGTACTATTACAGTTCTGGCTTCCATGTTGCTTCCCTGTTCCATTAGCTGAAGGCTATAAATAGAACACAGTTATAACAATTTACAATAATTAGTATTTTTCTTAAACACCTTTATTTTTTTAAATAATTAACTTTTAAGCAAGGATCTAAGAAACTATACCTTTAGAGGACTGCTGTTCTAATGGGAAGACAGAATTTAAGCTTTAGCATTGAATTTCTATGTGAGATTATATTGAGTTATCATAGATGAAGTCTTTTGTTATTATTTACTAGGGGAAGAGCATCTAGAATATAGAGTTATATTCATTTAAATGTGTTTTTGTTTCAGAATGTCTAGTATGTATTGATGTTAGATGTTTTGAAATAAAAGTGACATAAATGAGTTGATTTGTGCAGTTTATACTACATTATAGAGTCTTCAAAGGACTGAATTAGTATGGTGAACACCTATTAATGTCAGTGCTTGATGTCACAATCTTAAATAAAATGATACCAATGGAGCTGGTGTCTGAGAAATGGCCTTCTTTGTTATTTTGTCTATGGAAAATGTTCAGTAATTTCATTTTAAGAAATGAATTTTTTTCTACAAAAATGTTCAGAAATTGTTCAGTAGCTCACTGTACTGGTTTTGGCTAACACTAAATGGATTGCTATAAGGAATGCAAGAAGCATAACTTTTATTGACTACTATTTCCATTTTGCAACAAACTACATTGTCAGTTTTCTGTGTGCATTAATCATTAGGTCTATGTTAAATGAAAATGAATCACACATTCTGAATAGTCTTCCTCCATACTTCAAAATGTCTTTTTTTAGATACTGTCTAATTTCTAGCTAATTTACAGTTCTGAAATCTTGTATCATTTCAGAACATTCAAATAATTTAAAGTGAAATGCATAGCTATATGATGAAAAATTGCTGTCAAATCTTTTGAGATGTAAGGATTTCTTTGTTAGAGTCATATATGTAATTGTACATTTCAATGAGGATGCCCTCTGAACATTAGAGGACATATTCATGAGCTGAAATTCCAAAAACAATCTAATGATTTAACAGCCCTGCTCAAAAGGCAGCAGTTCAGCATTTTAGAGGTTGCCATTTACTGGATTACAGAGTCAGGGTGAGCCTGGGACTATCTGTGCTCTAACCTCCTGCCTCATCCCCTGTGCCTGACTGCCATTGTCTTATGGTCCTAACAGGGAAGCACCCACTCACCAACCAGTCTCTCATCTCAGGAGTCCCAGTGCGTGTGTGTGCGTGCACGCACACACATGTGTAGGGGCAGGGGAGCGTCAGGGATGGGAGTCCTGGTAATAGTGGCGAATCCTAGCACAAGAATGCCAGTAGTAGCACTCTGTAGCTGCTAAACCCTTGTTCTTGTTCATATGGAGCTTTCTTTCTTTTTTTGTGACAGAGAGAGACAGAGAGAGAGGGACAGATAGGAACAGACAGGTATGAAGGGAGAGAGAGATGAGAAGCATCAGTTCTTTGTTGCGACACCTTAGTTGTTCATTGATTGCTTTCTCATATGTGCCTTAAAGGGGGGCTACAACAGAGTGAGTGACCACTTGGACCACTTGATTAAGCCAGTGACCTTGGGCTCAAGCCAGCGACTATGTCATGTCTATGGTCAAGCCGGATGAGCCCATGCTCAAGCTGGATCAGCCTGCAATCAAGTCTGCAACCTCGGGGTCTTGAACCTGGGTCCTCTGCATCCCAGTCCAACGCTCTATCCACTGCGCTACCACCTGGTCAGGCCATATGGAGCTTGCTTAAGGAAAAATAATTTCTAAGCTCTGCAGAGTAGATTAAAATTTCTATTTGACATTCTGATAGCTGATTTTAACCAAATTTTTAGTGCCTTCATGTTAAGAATGAAATAAATATTTTCATAAATTCTTTGAAAGTAACCATAAGCAGATCCAAATGTATTGACTGTTTTTCTTATTTGGCTTCTTCCAACTATACTTAGTGCTTTTAATATCACTGCACTTCATTTTTATGGATAATCAAGAATGTGCATGAAACCTTAATTTCCAGCACAGAAGGATAATTGCTCAGTGATCATTTACTTTCTTTAAAACATAACTGAATATAAACTAAGACAGAAACTTAAAAAAGCTATTTTTAAATATGGCATGAAAATGGTTTATGAAATCAAATAGCATATAAAAAATACTCACCTTGATTTTTTTTTTCCCTCCTCACCCCTGTTACTTAAAGCTTAGTTACAGAACCATAGGTCACAGCTTACTGATCGCCAGTGGTCTGAACCTGGCTCAGAGCGGACCGTGTGAAGTGATTTGCTCAGGAACTGGTAGCTCCAGCATCCACAGCACTTAACTACATGAAGCCGAGGCTCTTTGCATTTGTTTGTGGTTTACTATTGCTCTTGGTTTCAGCGTACAAGGGTGAGAGCTCATTTAACATGCTTTAGATTAAAGAGATTTTATAACACAGTTAAAAGCATAGAAAACATAAATTTATTAGACAGGACATTGATCTTTTAACAGTGGTATCTTTGTTGGTCTTGAGTTGATCTTTCCTATGGTTTCAGTTCTAAATAATTAAAAACATTAATTGCTATAAGACATATCTTAGCTCTTGTGCACATAAATGCAAAAATGACTGAACTATAGTGTGTGAATAAACATTTCCTGACCCCATCCTGATTTTCTTACCACCTTTTCTATGAGCAAGCAGAGGACCATTTAAAGTAAGAGAAGTAGCGAGAACTAGAGAAGTGATAAAGGGCAATTTGAGCAGTAAGTACACTGTGGTATCTGTGGGACCCTTCTCCAACTTCAGGCCATAGCGTGCAGTATAGAAAAGGTTCTTTCAGCAAGTGTTTAGGAAAATATGTTCCAGAAGATCTACATAACATTAGTGTAACCAAGTGTTCCTCTCTGTGGCTTCCTGTTTTGGAATTAAATGCCTTCAGGGTACTCAGAATAACTTTGTTTAGAAACACAAGAATTTAACCTCTTATGTTCCTAATCATTTTGAGAACTAGAGATTCATGAAAAACAAAAAGATCTTAGTCTACTTTGTGTCTCAGTAGTTTCAGCTAATATGTAAAATTGTTTATACATAAACTAGGTGGCTTAGTTAGAAAACAAAGGTGTAAACAGAAACTGTGACAGGAATTATTATCACCAAAATTGTAAGATTAGTTCTGTCTCTTTATAAACAATTGTCATAGACCAACCTTTTCGCAAATAGGATTATTTCCAAATTAACTCGATGAAAAAATGTCTACTTTGGTTCTTTGCAGGAGGTACATACAGGGAGCAGATAAGTAGATTCTGTGTTTACTTCTTTGTGGTGTTATTTTGTTCAACATTCCTCAGTTGCTGTTGCAAACAAAGCCACCAGAAGGAACACCAAAGGATGTTTTTGTTTCTCCCTTTTTATTTAAAAAGCTATCTACAACTAATCATTCAGTGATTATATGTTTTCCCTATATAGCTTTAACTGGCTCTATGCTTCTAATTCTTCTTTGAAATTAATAGTTTTAAAGGGATATTATTTATGCAATTCAGTTCAACCTTTGTCCACTAAATGTCTAATATATATAAGACTCAGTAAATGCTGTAGTCGAAGGTTCCTGTCCTTCAGGAATTTATAATCTAGGTGAAGAGAGATAATTTTCAAGGTAGAATATGGACCACTTATCTTGATGAAGAATCAATGAAGCTATTATTGAGAATGTGATATTTGAATTGGACCTTGAAGGGGAAGTTTCCTAAAATGGAAATTTTAGACTGGAGGGAACAGCATAAATGCAGGGTGTATATAAGAAGAGGAAGTTATAGGGTTGTGGCTAGATAGAACATGGCTGATAAAGGGGATGTACTGAGAAGTAAGGTTGGAAATCTGAAGTGGAGTCAGATAATGGAATACTTTGAAATCCATGCTGAAGAGTTTTAGTGTTATTCTTTTGGCAAAAAATAGCAAATTGCAGACTATGTTTTAATAAAATAATCTTTCATTCAGGGTAAAAAGTTGCCTGGAGAACTTGGAGATTAAGATTAGACATTTTTGTTCCAGGTCAGGTACAGTATAACAGCCTGGATGATGATGATGATGGTGATGATGGTGGTGATGATGATGATGATGATACCTTTCATTTGTCTTTGCGTGTATACATATCATACGTATTTGTGTGCCTATTTATATATAGATAGATAACTCTAATATGTGTGTTTATATATTTTCATACATATACAGTTTATACAATAATATCCCTAAATTATACACACACACACACACACACACACACACACACACTTAGGTATTATTTTGTGGTTTAAGATTTGTACTAAAAATATGTTAGGTAATATGTATAAAGCCTCAAAGGAAATTTAGAACAAAGCTGGTACTCAAATCCTAGGTCTTTTGAGTCTGAACCTTGGCATTGTACTGTGCTGCTTCCACATTAGATACAGTCAGTGTGGGTGGGAAGGATGGAGTGTGCTTGAGAGATATTATGGAAGTATAAAATGTGTGGACACAGGGAGAGGAAGTAGTCAAGATAACTCCCAGATTCTCAGTGTGTGACCAGGAAGCTGGATGTGTTGCCGGTGCCCCACTGTAGATGTAAGGGAGAACAGGTTGGTCAGTGGGACGACAGACAGGGGGGGTAGGGCTAGGGAGGAAGAAGAAAATTCAATTTTGGAATGTCAAATCTGAGATCCTGGAGGGCACCCTAGTAAAGATGTCCAGCGCATGCTTCCAGTTTTTGGTTTGGAGCTCAGAAGAGGAGCCGGAGTTAGAGTTTGGCAGTGGACGAGTTCATTCAGGGAAATTAGACTAAGAAGAGGAGTGAAGTGTAAACTAAACCTGGGGAGTCCTTGCATGTAGGGTACGGAAAGGAAGAAGTATGGGAAGGAGTCCACGCAGACACAGATAGAGATGAGAGCAGCCAAGAGAATGCCCCCTTCATATCTCAACAGTATTTGCACTGCTGCTGTGTGCCAGGCACTGAAGACTTTCTCCAGAGTATGAAGGAGGATGCCTTAGCAGTCAGCTGTATAGCAAGGGACAGGTTAGGACAGGCACTGTGGGGAGGTTATCTGTTTTGTTTACTCAGGAGCTCAGATTTCCTAACTATGCACAGAACTTAGTTGTGTACTAAAATACAAAGTAGACATCCACCTTACAGTGCTGTTTATGAGAAGTTAAAAAGCCCCAGAGAATCACCCCTTGCTCAAAATCTATGAACTATAGCTTTGATATCCAGGTGAGTTGTTTGTGGGCCAAACTTACCTGTATAGCTTCCAAGAGATGTGTAATGCCCTTGTAACTTTCATTATTTTTTTTATTATATGACTACTTCTTATTTGATTTTTTTTATAACAGAGGGAAAAAAATCACTACTCATAGAATGATACAAGTTCATTATGAAACCTTAAAGTACAAAGAAGAAATTTAAGTTTCCCCTCAAATAACCATGGATAACCGGAAACACAACTTCCTTCCCTTTCTACTTCCCTCCCTCCTTTCTTTCTTCCCTTACTAGTGATCTGTTGATCATATGATGCCTATTGTGTTAAATAAAAAGGGTAAATTTTAATTTTGCTTGAAGTTATAAAAAGGAAGAGAAACTAAAGATACCTGAAAGAATATACAACTTCTAAATATTTTGGAAGAGTCATCTAAACTTAAGGAAAAGATATTATGAATAAAGTAACAAGATTAGAGTTACAATTTTAATACATATTTTTGTTTCTGTAATCTATACCAATCTGCTTTGAAAATGCGAAAAAATATATATACTCTAGCTTCCTATCCCTCCCTATTTTTGTTATGACATTATGTTTACTTATTTGAGCTTTATATCATTTGCATTCTGTTTTGTAAGTAAAGTCTATACTTGTTTAATTCTAGTTCTATGTTTAACTGGAATATAATTAACTGGTATTCACTACTCACCATGATATATTTTTTTAAGCTAGACTTTTCCATCCTTGAATTTTAATTTTGACTTATATTTTAGTTGGCTAGTTTTCATTATTAAAGCAGAATTCTTCAGAAAGTTCTCATAGGGGCTATTTTACGTTGAGAATGACTTTTGTTCTGTTTATCCATGAAGACATTCTGGTTAGGCGGACTGCTCTGGAGACATGGCCACTTTTCTTCAGAACTCTGCAAAACTAGTCAGTTGTCTTCTGGTGTTGAAAGTTACTATGGACAAGTCTGAGGCTGGCTTAATGTTTTCAGTTTTATGCGTATTTTCCTTCTCTTCTCTTTCTAAAATTGTTTGGGTTTTGGTATTTTTTACTCAACTTTAATAAGTATGTGGAAAATAAATTAAATTGAAACTTTATTTCACAGTGTGCCCCAGAATAAAATCCCAGATGGACTGAAAAATTAAATTTTTAAAGTAAACCCTAGTACATACAACTAGCAGATGAAAACACTGGTAACTCTCTAATCTTTCTAAGAGTTGCCTCAAGATAGAAACTGTGAAGAAATGATCTATAGTTTTCTTTCTGCATCATAAATTTTAAAAACCCAGAAAATGAAAACAAACAAAAAAAATATGAAAAATGTTAAAGAAAGAATTGCAACAGGTAAAATATTCACAAGAAACGGTAGATGATAGATGCTTGTGTGTGTGCATGTATTTTATTCATGATAAAACCAACACTAAAAAGAAAAGTGGGTAAAGAGCATATGGAAGCATTTCACAAGTGGAAAAATTCAAGAGAAGAGAAAATTTCTAATCATTTAATAAGGTATAAAGGTGAACTGTTAAGAAATCAAAGAAATATTCCTGTTCTGAACACAGAATTTCTCATGGTTACATATATTGAATTAAATAAACTTGAACATTCTTTCAAGCTGTGCAATTCCATGGTTCTGAAATGTGTATGTCTTATCTTTGCTATTAGATCTTCTCCTGATACATCCAAGAAATATGACTTATGTATCTTTCTGCTCTCCATAATACATAGCTCAGACCTTTGCATGTACTGGTCCTGAAATAAATATTTATTAAATAAAAATTGTAATGAATTTTTTAAAAAATTAGTGTTTGTTAACCATTATTATATAAAATATATTTGAGAGGACTTAGAATATTTTGTTTAGCTACTATAATGAAGATAATTTTTAGATTTTAAAATTTGTGATAATTAGTTTTATGCTTAGAATTTTTATTACTTGAATAGAAATATATATTGTTTTATAGAGTAATCATAAACCTAAATATCATTTTGCAAAATTTGATGTTTTTCAGTTTTACTAAATGATCATATTCTGAATTGTGTACTTAGCCCCTGATTTCTATGAGCTTCAAAGAATTTTCTTTACTATATACATGATTTAATAGACATAGTTTTTTTAAACCTGTAAAAGTGATTTTAATGTGAAATGACAAAATTGTGGCATGAAAATGCTCATTGCATATATGGTTAGAAGCTAGTGATAATTGATTATTTTTGTTATGTGGATTTAAATAGGGAAATGGAAGCTTAAATGAAAGGGCACAGTCAAAACGATAGAATAAATTTATAGGCTATATAAAAGCACACTTACTTTAGAGAACCATATTGTGTAAGTGGCTAGTGATATGAAAATTGGTATCAGCCTTGGGACAGCAAATGTATTTATCTTTTCCTTTATGCAGATACAGCTATTAGAATGTACACTTCAAGTGCACTTTGAGTGGCTTTCAAAGTATTTCTGAGTGATCTCCACTTGAGAAGTAAGGAGCTAGGTTTGTTATTAGTTTAAATATAGTAATATAGATTATTTTATTGATATATCTATGGTTTTTAAAATTAGGAGTGAGAAAGTCACAGATATTGTTGACATATTGTAACCCATATGCATGCTTTTCTAATAAGGAAGGTATAGCATATACCATCCCTCCAAAACATTTAGCACCAGATTTATGATTTTTCTAATTCGGTTTGTAGCTTGCCAAAGAGCATGTGAATACATATTTGATCAGGAGCATATTTTGCTCTGAATCAGATGAAGAATACTTAATGAATCAATGCCAAGAAGAAATGTAGAGATGATGCAGACTGGCGGACTGAAAACACTTTAAAAGGCCTTAATGTGAAATGCAATAGAGTTAAAGGAATATTGCATAAAAAGTCAAGTTTTTCAGTTTTTCACGCTCATCTTCTTAATAAAATTATCCATTATAATGATTGGATATGATATTTTATATTTATGTGATGTGTTTTGCATTTTCAGTGGGATGAAGACTTATTTCAAGTGAATTGTACTCATTCTTTCTTGGGGGCTGAGAAAGACACAAGTTGTACCTTGGGGGTGCCAACAGCTCTGCTCCCTCTAGCAAGCCTTTCTCTAGGAATGAGTGCTAGAAGTTACATGTTACCGTTATTTTTCTTTTTGCTTGTTTAATAGGAAAAAAAATTGACTTTTTGGTTCTGCTTTGCATTTTTTGGTTTATCGGTGAAGGTAGAAAAATTTCCTGTTTATTTAGCCATTTGTATTTCTTCCTTTATAAATTGCTTATTCTTCTTTTTGTCAATTTTTTAAGAAAGCTACTCACTTCTTATTACTCATTTATGAGAGCCTTTGTTAAGGTTGTTAGCACTTTGTTGTGTATGTTAAAATTTTTGCCTAGTTTTTTTTTATTTTAACTTTGCAGTCTTTTCTGGCATATATAATTAAAAAATAATTATAGTCAAATCTAGAAATCTTTTAGTCTATGATTTCTTTCTTGGGTAACATTTGGAAGAACTGCACCAACCCTACTGCACCATTATATAAACTTTTCTTTCTTTTCAGACTTTGATATAGGAGAAAATGATTAGGGAAAGCCTTTCTGTTGCTTAGCTTAAATAATTTATAAGGAATTACCTTTGTTGGATAGTGATTTTTATTTATAATAACTTTTTTATAAATATCATATATATATATATATATATATAAATGGCTGTTTTACCTCAAGTGGGGGAAGCTCTTCCCAAGTGGAGTATTCTCCCGTGTTCTGCTTTAGGTGTTTCTATTTATTCTCCACTGTGGAAGAAGTGGAGAAAGGAGAATGAGGGACGAGACATGTTTCCAGTGACACTCTTCTCCATCCTAAAGAACAATTTTACATATGCAAATGACACCATGCATATTATTTGGTTTCTAGGATAGCCTACAATAGCAATAAAAGTTTTTTTCCCCTTTTATTCATTGTATTACATTCCAGCCATGTTTTGAGTTAATTCGGGTGGTAAAGGTAGCCTGGGAACCTGAACAGGGTGTTTTCAAGTTCAACACAGGTTACAAATAAGGTTTGGAAGCATAGCTCATTTGTAGAGTGTGGCCTTCTGGTCAGTTTTCTTGAGGAACCACATCTATGGAGCCTGGATCAGGAATGGTCTGGTTGGTCTCCGATGACTAATGAGCCCTCAGTGATTCTGCATGTTAGGGTTGCAGTGAGCCTCTTTTCTAAGTTCTTTGAAGTGAGAGACATTCTGAGCAGTACATATCTGATGCATATCTGACAACGGGTCTTTTCTAAAGGATTTAGAGCAGCATTACCCAATAGAACATTCTGCAATGATGTAAAATGTATAGAATGTGAATGTTCACCTACTAATGGGAGAAATAGTCTATATATTTGCTGTCTGATATGGTAGTCACTGGCCACATGTGGCTACTGATCACTCACAGTGTGGTTGTTATGACTGAGAAACTGAATTTTTAATATTACTGAATTTTATTTAATTTAAATTTCAATTTAAATAACCACATGAGGCCAGTGGCTATCATATTGAAAACCATAGGTCTAGAGGTTTGTGATGAGTGGAATAAAGTCCTCTATTTCGTAACAAACTTAAGAATTAAGAAGTCAAGTTAATTTCTAGTAGAGTCTTTCTCTCTTATTAGCTGATGAAAAATGTCATAGACTGTGTAGCTCTTAGTTGGATCCTGTTTAGAAGAAATAAAACTATGAAAATGTTAAGACAATCTGGGAAATTTGAACCGAGATTGGACATTAGGTGATTTTATGGAATTAGTGTTATTATTTATGATAATAGCAATGGGTTTGTATTATTAAAAAGCAGCAGTGAAGTTTTCAGATGAAATAGTATGATAAATACTTAGGGTTCACTTTAGGGAAAAATATTGACAAATATTGACAGAGGTATGGAGGAGATAATATTGACTAATGTTCACAGGCTGGAGCTAGGTGAGGGGTATATGTGGTTCATCATGCTGGTTTTGTACTTTTGTATGTGATGTAAAGTTTTCATAATAGTTTTGAATTGGGGGAGTTCTTTGTACATTATATAATTCAGCCTTCAGCCCAAGTTCACCCAACTATTAAATGACAGTTAGGATTCAAATATGCTATTTAGCTCTAGGTTTTATTTTTTCTATGACCTCACACTATATCATATTTTAGGTACATGGTTCCCTATTCTACCTGCTCCATGATCCTTGACATGTTATCTTGCCTATTTCACTCTTTGTGTGGGTAAGGCCAAATTTGGTGCCAGAAATGGCTCCCTATGTCTACAGAGAATAAAGTCTTTTATGACAAGATGGATGAGATTGGGATACTATGGGGTCCAGATCTGAGGGCTGAGTATAAGCAGTAGTTTGGTAGGAAAACTAGAGGAGCAGTGGCAGTAGCAGATTCCAGAGGAATGAAAGAAACCAGGTCAAATTCCTAAAAGATCTAGAATGCATACAAGATGGGACTAGATAAAAGGGCTGAGAGCATAGGTTTTTATAAAAAGTAAGGGTGGTAAATGCTCATTTTTATTGGGAGGCAATTGCATATTTCAAAGGCAGATTAGCTGCCTTGGCACATAGCCAGATTGACATTCCTCATTTGTGAAATGCATGTATCACTATACCTGACAGTCTTTATTTATTTGATATAAAATAATTGTAATATATAGAATTTTTAGCTAGAAGGAGCTGTTGAGGTCATCTAATTCAACCCATTTATTTCTAAGTGTCATCAAATTCACACTGCATTTCCAAAGGGTAGTTAGTATTGAATTATGTGCCATAAGGGTTACCAAATTTCAGTTATGTGTGCTCTCAAGATTTTGAGATGAGTATAAAATAGTAATGGTTATTGAAATAATGAAGATATTTGATTAAATTATTGGTTAAAGTAAAAGAATAAATTTATTTATAAAATAAAGTTAATTTTATGAAACACAATTTGTGAATTGTATTGTTTTAAAATAATTAGTTTATTTATTTAGACAATTAAATTTAACAGGGTGACATTGGTCAATCAGAGTATACAGATTTAGAGAAAACATCTCCACATCATTTAGACAGTCGATTATGCTGTGTACCTATCACTCAAAGTCAAATCATCTTCTGTCACCCATATTTTGTTTCTCTTTAAGCTCCTCCCCTTCCCTAACCCCCCTCCCTCTGGTAACCACTGCACTTTTATCTATGTCCATGAGTCTCAATTTTGTGTTCCACCTATGTATGGAATTATACAGTTCTTGACTTTTTCTGATATACTTATTTCACTCAGTGTAATGTGAATTGTATTTTTACTTATGATTCTGGTCTTACTGCTATTGTTAAGCAAGGACTTCTCCCATCAACAAATGAATAACCACATAGTTTACACTTTACATGTATATTGCAAGTGTCCATGCTTTGTATTTTATGCCAAGAATGGGGATGGTGGTCCATCAAATATACTGTTAATGCTGCAAAATAAACTAGTGCGTGGAATGTTTGTTATACAATTGTCTTAACTAGGACGTAACTATTTAAAATTAAGAAAAACAAAATGACTTTAAAGAATATAATGTTAGCATTGTGATAATTTTCTAATTTTATTTATTTGCATCCTTCTTGGGCTATTTGAATATTTCTTCTTGGGTCTCACTCCCACTTCTGAATGTTTTAGTTAAAGCTAAGTAAAAGTATTAAGTTTCTCCTCCTGTACCCAAACTATTCTATAGTTAGAAGCAATAAGCTTCCAAAGTCAATTTCTAATAGTAGATATTTGTATTTATTAGGTACCACTAAATGAGGACTACTATACTCTTTTGTTCATTCATTTATAATTTCCTTATATTTATTCATTAATTTAACAAACTTGTATGTTACTATTGAGGATAAAAGGCTAATAAATATAATATGCCCACTACCTTCATGCTGCTCATATTCTAGCTGAGTAAACAGACATGCAATTAATTCTGCTGAGTGTTCTGATTGTTGTATGGTGATATATGTAAAGGACTATGGGAATATTATAAATAAAATGACTAGCTATGAGATGGATTGGGGTGCAGTATAGATCATTTTCATGGAGAGGAACATTGAAGAATAATTTTGGGTTGATTATATTTACTATTATATTAACGTTGGTAACTGTGAGAACCAGATTTTAAGAAAATCTATAAATGTTATCTATCCTTGGATTTGAGGTTACTTCAGATTCCATTTTCTCATTGTCTGTTTCATATATATAAATTTCTGTGACTTTTGACCTCTGTCTTGTCTGCTGTCTGGTTTTATTCTTTGGGTCCTGGTTGACATCTCATTCATTTTAGATGGTTGACTTGACTTTGAGCTATTCACTCTTCTGTACACTGCTTCTGGTAACTGCTCTTCTCCTTGACATACTGCAGCTTTAACCAAGAGGAGCTTCAGTCACATGATCTGACCAGGCCTCTAGAATCCTACTTCAACCGGAACTCTAATGTCTTTCAACAAATTTTATTTTTCTGAGAATGAGTATTAGAAAAGGAATGTCTGAAAGAATGCATGTGTGATATGGCTAGAGATCAGGGTCCAGGGAACTGGGAGAGATGTAATAAATTTGGGGAGGCAAGTGACGGCTCAGCTGTGAAAAACATGAATATCATGAATTTGAGTCTTTATTCTTCATGCCAGATGGGAGCCATAAATGGTTTTCAGGAGAATTGTGACAGCATCACATCTATACTGTAAAAATATAATAGTGTCATGACAGACCCATAAAGCAGAGAGACTGTAGTTAAAGAGACCAGTTAAAAAAAAGAGATAATGAAGCCCTGAATTGAGCAAGACAGTAATGATGGAGGAGAAGAAATAAAAAAATTTTCAGAAATTGAACTATACTGCTCACAAAAATTAGGGGATATTTCAAAATGAATATGAAGTGATAAAATATCCCCTAACTTTTGTGAGTAGTATATTAAGATTTTGGATGTATGTGAAACCTTAAGCCATGGAACATTTGAGATTAATAGTAAGGATAAGTAAAGTGAGGCATGATAATGGCTCAAGACAGAATTCTGGGGAATACATGTATTTAAGAGATAAGCAGAGAAAAAAGAGTTAACTATAGCAACTCAGAAGGATGTCCAGAATTTTAGGGGAAAACTCATTGCATAGTGTTGTCATCAAGAGAAATGAAGAGAGTTTAAGGAGGAGTATGTCTTGGGATATAGTCGTATTTGTGAAATTTGAATCCCTGGATGAGTCCTGAGAAGGTCTAGGACTCCTGAAGTATTCTATCTTTTGTTTTGCCTCACAATTCATGTCTGAACTCTTTCATTGATGGTCAAATTATTCAAAACTGGAGATTTTTTTACAACTATATGGCTATGATATGCAAATAAAATTCCTTCAATGCTATTATTGTTCATTTAATAAAGCCTTAAGTTTGTTGCCTGACTCTAAACTGCAGGAAGAAAAAACCAAAATTGGGAAAGAAGTGTCGCTTTTGATGAAGTATATGTCCTGAACTAATTTTCTCTTCAAATGTTCATGGTTTATTTATATTTTCACTTGAATAAATTTACTTTTTAATTGTGATAACACTTTTAAAGCAATTAAAAGACAAATGAATTTCTAGCCATTATTAATAATTTTTAATGCATAAGGGTATTATAATAACATTTGTGCCTATACTACTGTGTATGATAGAATGAAGAAGCTTTAATTCTTTGATTTGTAAGCCTTTTTGAGTTACTATGCATTTTTCCTATCTTAATGAAGATCACAATCTTGCTTTTATTTCCCTTTTTATCTGGAAAAACAAATTGTTGTTGCAATAGACTATGTTTCTTAATATTCAACCAGTCAAAGAGAACCAGAAGACAAGGAAAAATAACTTCCTTTGTAAATTGAACTATTTGGCTTCAGGAATCCAGTGCTTATTGTATATATGTGTGTGCTATCATGAAGATCTGTTTTGTAACTCTGAATTTCTGAATTAGATGGTTTGCTATGCATTGAGTATAAGAGATTTTCTTATAAATAGACACCATCAGTATTGTACTGTGCTCCCATAAGATTATCAATAAACTTGGGTTGAAAGATTAATTGTTGAAAAGATTTAGAAATTACTCACGTTCCAAAATACCTGATTCCTGGTAACTACAATATATACAAAATCTAGAGGTTTGAAGGTTTCTTGAACTGATACACTTGGTTTGAATTATTACTAATTAAGTTAATTAAGAAAATTACTTTTGAGAGTTCAACTTGGATGTGTCATTTACTGTGGGCTATACAAAAAATGTTTTCTGCCTTTTAGTCTCAGTCACAATTCTAATTTGGAAGGGGCATAAAAATTAAGTCATGCTAGGGAAAATGGCGACAGAGTAGGTGGACGTTACAACTCCCACCACCCAGAACCAAAGTGGATTACAACTTAATTTAGGAATAATCATCTTGAAAAACCAACTTGGACTACACTAAGAGGAATCTATAACCAAGCATCACTGAAGAAACCACACTGAGCTGGTAGGAGGGGTGGAGATGCGGAAAGGGCTGCCCTGCTCCCAGGAGTGAGAGGCGACCCGGAGGGTCTCCCACGGTGGGGTGGGTTGCCTCGAGAGTTCTGGGTCCTCAGCCCCAGGACTGGAACCCCAGCCTGGAGCCCCAGAGACTAGAGGAGGCATATGGACAGTAGTTAGCTGAAAGAAGAGCTGGGTTATTCTTTGCAAGAGGGAGACAGAACTCTCATACTCAGGCTCCATCTTAAAGGGCCCATGCAGAAAACCTCATTCACAGCCACTTACCTGGGGCTCCAGGAGCGGGGAGTGCCGAGAGGACTTGGAGTTGTGAGAGGAGAGTGTAGTCTTGGGGGCACAGGGAGAGACTGTGGGGGAGAGCCACCTTGACCCCTGTAGTTGGTCACTCCCCAAACCTAAAGTGGCCATTTTTCCTGGGAGAACCAAGCCAGCAAAGGGAAGCAATTACCCCGCCCACCAGAGGCTCTCCTGCTCCAGTTAGTGCAGAGAGACACTTAGAAGTAGGAGACACATCAAGACATAGGTTTTGAGTGCTGATGTCTGGGCTACACCACCCTCCCAAACTGCTGAGTACTCTCCAAAGGGCGGGAATACCCAGCATCAGCAGCTGCAGTGATTGGCCTGCATGGCAGTGGGGGGATGAAGCCTGGAGAGGCCTCCCACGTACCTTCAGAAGGCAGAGCCTGGAGAGACAGACGCACCTACGGGTGGTGGAGCCCGGAGGCCAGCATGGTGACAGTGAGTGGCGGAGCCCAGAGAGGTGTCCTGTATGCTAGCAGGGGGGCAGAACCTGGCAAGGCGAGGAGTCCCCTGCACCCATGGGCCAGCCAAAGTTGTGACCTGTGAACCAACGCGACTAGCAGTGCCGGTGCCCAAGTGCCTGAGGAGGCAGCGGCAGCAGGGGTTCAGTGAAATACCAGCCCTCAAGTATAGAGAGGCCACACATACTGGTCAAGAACAGATAAAAGCCAGCATAGGAGTGCAGCTGATATTTGCAACAGCATCGGGGCCCAGCAGAGGCAGCCACACATTCTGGATCGCCTGTAGCTCCAAGAAGGTTGCTAAGGGCTAGTCATAAGTAGTGACATCACTGATCTGCATGGGGCTCTGGCCAGGGAGGTCCAAGAGGGCTGCTACATCCAGCAACCAGATACAGAGAGCATCAGCTAAGGACCTAACAACCCTAGTTAGAGTGGTATCCTAAGGAAAGGTTCCTCACTCACATCTGAACCAGCTAAGGCATAGAAAATGCTGACACAAATAGCAAAAAGAGCAGTAGCAGCAGACAAGTAGCCCATAGCAGATTACAAACAACACCTGAGACCAACCCAAGAAGATCTTGAAACAACACAATTGAAGCTGGAGACAGAAAACACCAAAACTATACTCAGCTAGCTACACAAACAAAACATCCAAAAAAGAAGTATATACAGAGACAAAATGGGAAGATGAGAAATGCAATTCAAATGAATTAACAAGAGAAATCCCAAGAAAAAGAACTGAATGAGATAGAAATAACCAAATTTCCAGAGGCAGAGTTTAAAATAACGATTGTTAGGATGCAAAAAGAGCTTAAAGCAACAATGGATGGAGCACCTAATAAAGAGATAGCAAGCATCAAAAAGGACATTGAAATCATAAAGAATCAGACAAATGAAAAACAATATCAGAAATGAAGATTATACTAGAAGGAATTAAAAGCAGGCTGGATGAAGCAGAGGATTGAACCAGCAACTTAGATGAAACGATAAGTGAAAGTGTGGAAGCAGAACAGCAAAAAGAAAAGAGGCTCAAAAAGTCAGAGGAAATTAAGAGAGCTCTGTGACAACCTAAAGAGATACAACATCTGCATAATAGGGATTCCTGAAGGAGAAGAGAAAGAACAAAGGATAGAGAACCTGACTGAAGAAATCATAGCTGAAAACTTCCCTAAATTGATGAAGGAAAAAGTCACACAACTTCAAGAAGCACAGAGAATCCCTTTGAAGAGGAACACAAAAAGACCTACACCAAAACACATCATAATTAAAATACCAAAACTAAGATAAAGAAAGAATACTAAAAGCTGCAAGAGAAAAGCAGTCAACCACCTACAGAGGAGCCCCCATAAGGATGACATCAGAGTTTTCAACAGAAACACTTGATGCCAGAAGGGAATGGAAAGAAATGTTCAAAGTAATGCAAAACAAGAGCCTATAACCAAGACTTTTTTTATCCAGCAAGGCTATCATTTAAAATTGAAGGAAAAATAAAAAGCTTCCCAGACCAAAAAAAAAAAACAAACCTCAAGGAATTCATTACAATCAAACCAATGCTGCAAGAAATGTTAGGGCCCTGTTGTAAACAGAACAAAAGGAAATGGCAACAAACAATTACATATTAATAATAACCTTAAATGTATATAGATTAAATGCTCAATTCAAAAGACATAGGCTAGCTGTTTAGATAAGAAAACAGGACTCATACATATGCTATCTACAAGACACCCACCTCAAAACAAAAGATACACATAGACTGAAAGTAAAGGGATGGAAAAAAATATTTCATGCAAATGGAAATGAAAAAAAAAGCTAGGGTAGCAGTACTTTTATCTGACAAAATAGACTTTGAAACAAAGGCTATAATAAGAGATAAATAAGGTCACTACATAATGATAAAGGGAGCAATCTAACAGGAAGATATGACCATTATAAATATCTATATGCCTAATATAGTAGCACCTAAATATATTAAGCAGATTTTGATGGACATAAAAGGCAAGATCAACAGCAATACTATAATAGTAGGGGATTTCAATATCCCACTAACATCAATACATAAATCCTCAAGAAAGGAAATTAACAAAGAAACAGCAGCCTTAAAGGACACACTAGATCAACTGGATTTAATATCTTCAGAACCTTTCACCCTAAAGATTTCACACTGAAGCAGCAGAATACACATACTTTTCAAGTACTCATGGTACATTCTCTAGGATAGACCACAAGTTAGGACACAAAATAAGTCTCAATAAATTTAAGATGATTGAAATCATATCAAGCATCTTCTCTGATCACAATGTCATGAAACTAGAAATCAACTACAATAGAAAAAGTGAAAACTATTCAAACACTTGAAAACTAAATAGCATGTTATTAAATAATGAATGGGTTAACAATGAGATCAAGGAAGAAATGAAAAATTACCTTAAAACAAATAAAAATGTACATACAACAACTCAAAATTAATGGGACACAGTAAAAGCAGTCCTAAGAGGGAAGTTCATAGCATTACAGGTATACATTAAGTTGCAAGAAAAAGCTAAAAAAAACAACTAACCCTGCATATTAAAGAACTAGAAAAAGAACAGCAAGTAAAACCCAGAGGAATTAGAAGGAAGGAAATAATAAAGATCAGAGCAGAAATAAATGACTTAGAGGCTAAGAAAACAATACAGAGGATCAATGAAACCAAGAGCTGGTTCTTTGAAAAGGTAAACAAGATTGATGAAACTTTAACCAGACTCACGAAGAAAAAAAGAGAGAAGACTCAAATAAATAAAAATAGAAATGACAGCAGAGAAGTAACAACTGACACAGCAGAAATACAAAGGATTGCAGGAAAATACTATGAAGAACTGTATGCCCCAAAATTATATGACCTAGGTTAAACAGACAAATTTCTTGAAACATATAATCTCTCAAAAATCAATCTGGAAGAATTAGAAAACCTAAACAGACCAATTATAACAAATGAGATTGAAACAGTTATCAAAAGACTCTTCACAAACAAAAGAACTGGGCCATAAGCCTTCACAGACAAATTTTTCCAAATATTCAAAGAAGAACGAACTCCTATTCTTCTCAAGCTATTTCTAAAAATTTAACTCGTGGGAAGACTTCCAAGCTCCTTTTATGAGGTTAGCCTAATTCTCATTATTCATCATATAAACAAAAGGTAGGATAAAAATCACATGATAATATCAATAGATGCAGAAAAAAACATTTGAAAAAATCCAGCATCCATTTATGATTAAAACTCTCAGCAAAGTGGGAATACAGGGAACATACCTCAATATTCTAACGGCCATCTATGACAAATCCACTGCCAACATCATACTCAATAGGCAAAAATTAAAAGCAAGCCCCTTAAGTTCAGGAACAAGGCAGGGGTGTCCCCTTTCACCACTCTTATTCAACATAGTTCTGGAAGTCTTAGCCACAGTAATCAGACAAGAAGAAGAAATAAAAGGCATCCACATTGGAAAAGAAGAAGTAAAACCATTATTATTTGCTGATGACATAGAAATACTTTACATAGAAAACTTTAATGTCTCAGTCAAAAAACTACTGGACCTGATAAATGAATTCAGGTAAGTGGCAGGATATAAAATTAATATTCAGAAATCAGAGGCATTTTTATACACCAACAATGAACTGTCAGAAAGAAATTAAGAAAACAATTCCCTTTACTATTTCAACAACAAAGTAATAAGTACCAAGGAGTAAGTTTAACCAAGGAGGTTAAAAACTTGTACTCAGAAAATTATAAAACATTGATAAAAGAAATCAAGGAAGATACAAACAAGTGGAAGCATATACTGTGTTCATGGATAGGAAGAATAAACATAATTAAAATGTCTATATTACCCAAAGCAATTTATAAATTCAATGCAATTCCTATTAAAATACCAATGACATAGTTCAAAGATATAGAACAAATATTCCAAAAATTTGTATGGAACCAAAAGAACACAAATGCCTCAGCAGTCTTGAAAAGGAAGAATAAAGTGGGTGGTATCACACTTCCTGACATCAAGTTATACTACAAGGCCGCTGTACTCAAAACATCCTGGTACTGGCATAAGAACAGGCATACAGATCAATGGAACAGAACAGAGAACCTAGAAATAAACACACACCTTTATGGTCAATTGATATTTGACAGAGGAGGTAAGACGATACAATGGAGTAAAGACAGTCTCTTTAACAAATGGTGTTGGGAATATTGGACAGCTTCCTGCAAAAAAAAAAAAAAAAAAAAAAAATGAAATTAGACCACCAACTTAAACCATTCACAAAAATAAACTCAAAATGAATAAAAGACTTAACTGTAAGTCAAGAAACCAGAATCATCTTAGAAGAAAACATAGACAGTAAGCTCTCCAATATCTCTCACAGCAGTATATATGCTGATTTATCTCCATGGGAAGTGAAATAAAGGGCAGGATGAACAAATGGCCTCTATCAAACTAAAAAGGTTTTGCACAGCTAAAGACAATATGAACAAAATAAAAAGACAAACCATACAATGGGTGAACATTTTCGACAAAACGTCTGATAAGGGGTTTATAGCCAAAATTTATAAAGAACTTGTAAAACTCAACACCAGGAAGACAAACAATCCAATCAAAAAGTGGGCATAAGAAATGAATAGACACTTCTCCAAAGAGGACATACAGATGGCCAGTAGCCAGATGAAAAAATGTTCAACATCACTTATCATTAGAGAAATGCAAATTAAAACCACTATGAGATATCACCTCACACCTGTCAGAATGGTGCTCATTAACAAAACCACATAATAAGGGCTGGCGAGGATGTGGAGAAAAGGGAACCCTCCTGCACTGCTGGTGGGAATGCAGACTGGTGCAGCCACTGTGGAAAACAGTATGGAGATTCCTCAAAAAATTAAAAATGGAATTGTTTTTTGACCCAATTGTTTTTTCCCAAATAGCAGGGAAGATCCCTGTTGCCCACAAGATAGCCTCATGTTATTCCACTTTTAGGAATATATCCTAAGAATACCAAGTCAATGATTCAAAGAAGAAATGCACCTCTGTGTTTATTGCAGCATTGTTTATAATAGCCAATATCTGGAAACAGCCCAAGTGTTCGTCAGTGAATGAGTAGATTAAAAAGCAGTGGTACATATACACAATGGAATACTATGGAGCCGTGAAAAAGAAGGAAATCTTACTTTTTCAACAACGTGGATGGACCTGGAAAGTATTATGCTAAGTGAAGTAAGCCAGGCAGAGAAAGAAAAATATTATATGACCTCACTCATTTGAGGAATACAATGAACAATGTGAACTGAGGAGTGGAATAGAGAGGGAGGTGGGATCAAAGGGACCAGAGGCAAAGTGTTCAGAGGGAAAGCAGATGAGAGGATGGGATCAGAGAAGGGAAAGAGATTAATGAAATTATATACACATAACACAGCATTATAGAGAGCAGGACAACAAATCCTGGAGGGAAGGGGGGAGGATGTTGAGTGGAGGGGGGGAAAGGGGAATGTTGAGGGGAACATGGGGGTTGGGGGATGTATTTGTTGGGACACTTGAATCTATATAAACACGATAAATTAAGATCAATTTTAAAAATCATGTTAAATTATTATTTAAACGTATCAGTCATAGTATGCCTAGAAAAGATTGAACAGATAAAATAATAATTAAGCTAAATTGAGCAAAATGACCAGAGAGCCTGACAAATGACTAAAGGAAGGAATATAATAATGAATATATAAAATTTATTTATAAGAGTCAAGAATTTCCTTTTTTTGATCAGAGTAGTCTCTTGTGTTTTAACGGTTATTCCTATAGATATGTATATATTTTATAATCCAAAATTCTAATTAAGGGTTGCAATTATACACATACTAAAGCTGTTAAAAAATAGCAGGGAAGATCCCTATTGCCCACAAGATAGCCTCATGTTATATTTTCAGTTCCCCTGTGGCACTGATTCTACCTTTCTGCTCTGTCACTTTAGAACTTTCTCCCTGTATGCTTCTGAAATTTCTATCTTAAAAGTCAGCAGTGGTAACTGCAACATCAGTTCAAGTTGCCTCTTCAGACTATTCTTTGTTTTTCTGTAACATCCATGGCTGTTGACCACAATCTGGTGGAAGGTTTTCCTTATGTGACATCCATTTCATTTTCATCTCTTTATTTTTCTTCTTTATATATGTTCTCATTACTAGCCACCCCCTCTTTTCCTAGTTTTGAAATTTAATGTTCCTCAGTATTTTTCCTTGGCCTTATTTTGTTTTTCTATTGGAAATTTCATCTCCTACAGTTGTTCCAGTTCATTTTTTTATGTTGATTACTCAAATACAAAATATCTCCAAGCTTTAAAGTTGTGCACATGGCAGAATTCTGACTCTACCATTTACTAATCGTTATCTTTGGAAAATGTGGTAGCCAAAATTTTTAGAATTCAGTTTGGGTAAAGTAATAATGATTTATTCATAAGGTTGCTTTTGACGCTGACACACAATAATTTAGAGAATACATTTAGCAGACAGTTAATGCTCAAATATTGGTAATCATTATTAAAGCCATTTCTATAACTCTCTTCTCTCTTTAGACTTTTGTTCTACAAATTCAGTGCCCATAGGTCCAGATGTCTTAAATCAGAATCTCCAAAATAGTGCCTGCTACTAATGTCTCTTTTAATATTAATGACACCATCATCTTCTCAGTTATCTAGGCTCAAAACCTTACAGTTGTTTGACAAATGGGGGTTTATTTAGGCCCGTTATATTCAACAGTAATTTGATTAGATAAATAAATACGTACTCTGTAGGAACATCTTCTTCATTTGTTCCTTCCTCCCCAATACTGTTTCCAAGCAGTTTTTAAAAATCTCTTATGACCTCTTTTGAGGATCATTTTATTTAAATTTACTTCTAATTTATCTCACCATGCTTTTTCTGTTTTCCTATTCATCCTTCAATTCATTTCCTGATTACTATTTTTGAAGCAAAGCTCTAATCAAATTACTCTACCACATGGCTAATCATCATAATCATAATCATAATAATACTCTAACATTATTTTCTTACATGCTAAGCAATGTCCTAAACGTTTTCCAGGGATTATTTCATTTAGTCCTACCAACACCTTCATAAAGCACCTCTTAAACAAATGAGGAAACTGAACCATAGAGAGCTTGATTAGCACTTATTCAGTACCTTTTCTCAGGGAGGTAAATATGCTTCTATCTATAGTGTTTTGTTTGTTCTCAAGACAAGTCAAACAGAAAGGTAGAAGGCACCAAAAAACTATGTTCTCACAATTCTTGAACCACGATGTGTTTGGGGATTCAGAATTTGGGGATTATTGTTATTTTTTAATTTTTAAATTTATTTTTAAAGGGGGAGGGGAGGGAGAAAGAGAGAGAGAGAGAGAGAGAGAGAGGAAGAGAGAAAGAGAGAGAAGGGAAGAAGAGCAGGAAGCATCAACTCCTGTATGTGCCTTGACCGGCAAACACAGGGTTTCAAACTGGCAACCTCAGAATTGCAGGTTGACACTTTATACACTGTGCCACCACAGAATTTTGGGGATTTTAGATAAGTAATATAATTTTATAAAAGTAAATTCTGTATAATGTTACTTTCTTATTGGTGTCTAGGTAGAATACTCATGCTCAAAGATATTAATATAGTTTTAGTGAAACTATTGATTAAAAAAATAGAAAAAGTAAAGACTAAAAAGTTTCATGTATGAATTGCTACTAAATGAGTTTTGGTGTCATACACATGAGAAAATATATTTTCAAAAAATTTCAGAGGTTTCTGGAATCCAGAATTTTGACTAGGAGATGATGTCAGAGTAATGGTGCGGTAGGAAGCGATACCGATAAATCTCCCCCAAAACTCAACAAGATCTTCAACCAGAAACAGAAAAACCTATCCTTGGAGCCTCCAGATGTTTCGCAATACACCCGAAGGTATGGTCAAGCGAAAAAGTGACTAAATATATAATCAAACCCCGAAGGAATTAGAGAGTAGGAAATGCTCCGCCTTCCTCACTAACCTAAACAGGGCTGCTTTCACTGGGAACTGAGCGTATAGAAACTGAGGTGGGCAAAGGGGGTGAATAGATCCAGGCCGTGGCACAAACGGCGGAACCACGCTGTGGCACAGAGATCCAAGCCGAGGAAAAACTTTGCCTGTGGCAACCCAGGCAATACAAGCTAACACTCTCGCCAAACCCAGACAAAGAAAGACAAGTGGGGCAGCCATTTTCCCCGATCTCCTGGTCAGCGCAAGCAAATAGTGAGCGAGAGATTCCTCTGAGTACCTCAGCAGTGGGCGCTTGTGTTACCCCACAGAGAGGCAGAGTCAGAGGCCTTAGTGTGGGCCAAAAGCGGAATCTCTGGGCCGCCCCAACGCCCTGAAAAAGCCGTGCACGGGGAGGGAGCGAGAACTAATTCCAACACTGAAACTTTTCCATGTGGGCGGGGGTTTCACTCAAAGTGTGAGGTGGCCGGCCTGATATCCTGGTCAGCGTGCGCAGAGAGTGGACAAGAGATTCCTTCGAGCACCTCAGGAGTGGGCGCCCGTGTTATCCCACAGAGGGGCAGAGTCAGGGGCCTTTGTATGGGCCAAAAGTGGAATCTCGGACCGCCCCAGTGCCCTGAAAAAGCCGCGCATGGGGAGGGAGCGAGAGCCAATTCCAATGCTGGAACTTTTTTGTGCGGGCGGGGGTTTCACTCAGAGGGTGAGGCGGCCAGCCTGATATCCTGCTCTGCACGCACAGATAGTGAGCGAGAGTTTCCTCCAAGTGCCCCGGGAGTGGGCGCCCACCCGTGTTACCAAACAGAGTGGCAGAGCCAGAGGTCTTTGAGTGGGCGGAAGCCCCGCCTGATTATGCTAGCAGCTCTGACTGACTGAGCCTTACCAAGAGCCCTGTGCTGAGTGGGAATAGAGTAGAGAGTTGCCAGCTCTTTGAGCCTCTTACTATCCAGGCAGAGGCAGCAGCAACCCCATAGCTGGATTATCAGGCTACTAATTGAGGAAGGAAAGACTAGGAGAGAGGCTCCAGGAACACGGACTCTCTCACTGTTGGAGCCTATAAATGCTAAATGAGCCTCGACTGCCAACGAGACTGAAGCACAATACATGACATTGCCATAGAGACTTATCAACTGCAAACCTCTACCTGAACGTGCCAAAGGGGCAGAACCCGGGATACAAAGTCACTGACCAGGAAGAGGGACAGAAAAGAAAAAGCAAGAAGATAACCTCTCAAAATCAAGAATAATCCGCAGACTTTATAACCTATCCCATTTTATTATATTTGTATGTTTCTTTCTCTTATCTTCATTCTTGATTTTTTTTTTCCTCCTCCAATTTGGTAGTTTAACTCTCTGCCAGTCTTACTCTCTCCTCTCCTTGAACTACACTACCCATAAGTGTTACAGCTCCCATTATCTTTTCTTTCCTCTTTCTTTCTCTCTATGAGGGTTGCACTCCAAAACCCTTAACTCTCTCTCTCTCCTCTTTTTGTTTTTTCTTTTTGAGTGATTCCCTCTTTTTTCTCTCTCTCTTTCTTTTCTCCCTCTATATTAGTTTCTTCCATTCTCCTTTACATCTCCTCTCATTCTTTTTTTTTTAAATTTTTTAATTTTTAATTTTATTTATTCATTTTTAGAGAGGAGAGAGAGAGGGAGAGAGAGAGACAGAGAGGGAGAGAGAGGAGAGAGAGAGAAGGGGGGAGGAGCTGGAAGCATCAACTCCCCTATATGCCTTGACAAGGCAAGCACAGGGTTTCGAACTGGTGACCTCACCATTTCCAGGTCAACACTTTATCCACTGCGCCACCACAGGTCAGGCACGTCTTTTCTCATTCAAACCTCAATAATGAAAAAAATTATCTTATCCGGGACTCAAACTTATGTTTGTGGCATTTTGTGGGGTTTTTACTTCAGCTTTTTAACTCACTAGCAGCGCTCCCATCCCTGGCTCTCCATTTTATTTAGTTCTTGTTCCACTAAATACAATAGTAATTTTTTAATTTGTCCCCCATTTTCGTGTTTCCTCTTATTTCTCTCATCATAACTCTTAGTCAACCAAAACCTAAAAGCAAATCATTTTATTTTTTTAATGTATTTATTAAATTTAAATGCAGTGACATTGATAAATCAGGGAACATGTGTTGAGAGAGAACATTTCTAGATTATTTTGACATTTGATTGTGCTGTATACCTCTCCCCCAAAGTTAAATTGTCTTCTGTCACCTTCTATCTGGTTTTCTTTGTGCCCCTCCTCTCCCCCAACCCCTGTCTCCTTCACCCCATCCCCCCTCCCCCCACCTCCCACCCCTGTTGCCATCACATTCTTGTTCATGTCTCTGAGTCTTATTTTTATGTCCCTTCTATGTATGGATTCATACAGTTCTTAGTTTTTTTTTCTGATTTACTTATTTCACTCCGTATAATGTTATCAAGGTCCATCCATGTTATTGTAAATGATCCGATGTCATCATTTCTTATGGCTGAGTAGTATTCCATAGTATATATGTACCAAAGCTTTTTAATCCACTCGTCCTCTGACGGACACTTGGGCTGTTTCCAGATCTTCGCTATTGTGAACAATGCTGTCACAAACATGGGGGTGCATTTCTCCTTTTGGAGCCGTTCTATGGTGTCGTTGGGCTATATTCCTAAAAGTGGGATAGCTGGGTCAAAAGGCAGTTCGATTTTCAGTTTTTTGAGGAATCTCCATACTGTTTTCCACAGTGGCTGCACCAGTCTACATTCCCACCAGCAGAGCAGGAGGGTTCCCTTTTCTCCACATCCTCACCAGCACTTATTCTGTGTTGTTTTGTTGATAAGCGCCATTCTGACTGGTGTGAGGCGATATCTCATTGTGGTTTTAATTTGCATTTCTCTAATGATTAGTGGTGTTGAGCATTTTTTCATCTTCCTATTGTCCATCTGTATGTCCTCTTTGGAGAAGAGTCTATTCATCTCTTTTGCCCATTTTTGGATTGGGTTGTTTGTCTTCCTGGTGTTGAGTTTTACAAGTTCTTTATAAATTTTGGTTATTAACCCCTTATCAGACGTATTGTCAAATATGTTCTCCCATTGTGTAGTTTGTCTTTCTATTTTGTTCTTGTTGTCTTTAGCTGTGCAAAAGCTTTTTAGTTTGATATAGTCCCATTTGTTTATCCTGTCTTTTATTTCACTTCCCCGTGGAGATAAATCAGCAAATATATTGCTCCGAGAGATGTCCGAGAGCTTACTGCCTATGTTTTCTTCTAAGATGCTTATGGTTTCAGGGCCTACATTTAAGTCTTTTATCCATTTTGAGTTTATTTTTGTGAGTAGTGTAAGCTGGTGATCTAGTTTCATTTTTTTGCAGTTAGCTGTCCAATTTTCCCAACACCATTTGTTAAAGAGGCTGTCTTTACTCCATTGTATTTCCTTACCTCCTTTGTCAAATATCAGTTGTCCATAGAACTGTGGGTTTATTTCTGGGTTCTCTGTTCTGTTCCATTGATCTATATGCCTGTTCTTATGCCAGTACCAGGATGTTTTGAGTACAGCGGCCTTGTAGTATAACTTGATATCAGGAAGTGTGATACCTTTCACTTTATTCTTCTTTTTTAAGATTGCTGAGGCTATTCGTGTTCTCTTTTGGTTCCATATAAATTTTTGGAATATGTGGTCTATATCTTTGAAGTAAGTCATTGGTGTTTTAATTGGTATTGCATTGAATTTATAGATTGCTTTAGGTAATATAGACATTTTAATGATGTTTATTCTTCCTAACCATGAGCATGGTATATGCTTCCACTTGTTTGTATCTTCCTTGATTTCTTTTATCAATGCTTTTTAATTTTCTGAGTACAAGTCTTTAATCTCCTTGGTTAGATTTATTCCTAGGTACTTTATTTTTTTGGTTGCAATGGTAAAGGGGATTGATTCCTTGATTTCTCTTTCTGACAGTTCATTGTTGGTGTATAAAAATGCCTCTGATTTCTTAATATTGATTTTATATCCTGCCACTTTGCTGAATTCATTTATCAGGTCCAGTAGCTTTTTGACTGAGACTTTAGGGTTTTCTATATACAATATCATATCATCTGCAAATAATGATAGTTTTACTTCTTCTTTTCCAACTTGAATGCCTTTTATTTCTTCTTGTTGTCTGATTGCTGTGGCTAGGAATTCCAGGACCATGTTAAATAAGAGTGGTGAAAGGGGGCACCCCTGCCTTGTTCCTGATCTTAATGGGTATTGCTTTTAATTTTTGCCCATTGAGTATGATGTTGGCTGTGGGTTTCTCATAGATGGCTTTTATCATGTTGAGGTATGTTCCCTGTATTCCCACTTTGCAGAGAGTTTTGATCATGAATGGGTGCTGGATTTTATCAAATGCTTTTTCTGCATCTATTGAAATTATCATGTGGTTTTTCTCCTTCTTTTTGTTTATGTGGTGAATCACATTGATTGATTTACAAATATTGTACCAGCCTTGCCTCCCCAGAATAAATCCCACTTGATCATGGTGTATGATTTTTTCCATATATATTGTTGGATCCTGTTTGCTAATACTTTGTTGAGGATTTTAGCTTCTATATTCATTAGGGATATTGGCCTATAACTTTTTTTCTTTGTGTTGTCTTTGCTTGGTTTTGGAATCAGAATTATGCTCACCTCATAAAGGAGTTGGATGTCTTCCTTCCTCTTGAATTTTTGAAATAGCTTGAGAAGGATAGGAGTTAATTCTTCTTTGAATATTTGGTAGAATTCACTTGTGAAGCCATCTGGTCCAGGACTTTTCTTTGTTGGAAGTTTTTTGATAACTGTATTGATCTCATTTAGTGTAATCGGTCTGTTTAGGTTTTCTGAAATTTTCAGATTGATTTTTGGAAGATTGTATGTTTCAAGGGATTTTTCCATTTCATCTAGGTTGTCTAGTTTTTTGGCATACAGTTCTTCATAGTATTATCTTACAATAATTTTTATTTCTGTTGTGTCAGTTGTTATTTCTCCACTCTCATTTCTAATTTTATTTATTTGAGTCCTCTCTCTCTTTTTCTTGGTGAGTCTACTTAAAGGTTCATCAATCTTGTTTACCTTTTCAAAGAACCAGTTCCTAGTTTCATTGATCCTCTGTATTGTTTCATTAGCCTCTATGTCATTTATTTCTGCTCTGATCTTTATTATTTCCTTCCTTCTGCTACATTTGGGCTTTACTTGCTGTTCTTTTTCTAAGTCTTTTAGATGCAGGGTTAAGTTGTTTATTTGAGCTTTTTCTAGCTTCTGAAAATGTGCCTGTAGTGCTATGAACTTCCCTCTCAGCACTGCTTTCGCTGTGTCCCATAAATTTTGAGTTGTTGTATGCTCATTGTCATTCGTTTCTAGGAATTTTTTTATTTCTTCTTTGATCTCATTCTTAATCCATTCATTATTTAACACCCTGCTATTTAGTTTCCATGTGTTTGAGAATTTTTGAGCTTTTCTCTTGTGATTCATTTCTTGTTTCATGCCGTTGTAATCGGAGAAAGTTCTTGATATGATTTCAGTCTTCTTAAATTTGTTGAGAGCACTTTTGTGCCCTAACATGTGGTCTATCCTAGAGAATGTACCATAAGCACTTGAAAAGAATGTATATTCTGCTGCTTTAGGGTGAAAGGTTCTGAAGATATCTATTAAATTGAGTTGATCTAGTGTTTCCAGTAAGTCTGCTGTTTCTTTGTTAAGTTTCTTTCTTGAGGATCTATCTAGTGATGTTATTTGGGTACTGAAGTCCTCTACTATTATAGTATTGTTGTTGATCTCGACCTTTAAATCCATCAAAGTCTATTTTATATATTTGGGTGCTCCTATATTAGGTGCATAGATATTTATAATAGTTATATCTTCCTGTTGGATTACTCCCTTTATCATTATGCAGTGGCCTTCTTTATCTCTTACTATATCCTTTGTTTTAAAGTCCAATTTGTCTGATATAAGTATTGCTACCCCAGCTTTTTTTTCATTTCCGTTTGCATGAAATGTTTTTGTCCATCCTTTTACCTTCAATCTATGTGTGTCTTTTGTTCTAAGGTGTGTCTCTTGTAGAGAACATATGTATGGGTCCTGTTTTCTTATCCACGCAGCTACCCTATGTCTTTTGATTGTATCATTTAATCCATTTACATTTAGGGTTATTATTGATATGTACTTGTTTATTGCCATTTTATTCTTTAAAAGTGTATTCCTTTTTTGGTATATTCTTTTCCCACTTTGCTCTGTTTAAAACAGGCCCCTTAGGCCCTGGCCTGTTGGCTCAGCGGTAGAGCGTCGGCCTGGCATGCGGGGGACCCGGGTTCGATTCCCGGCCAGGGCACATAGGAGAAGTGCCCATTTGCTTCTCCACCCCCCTCCTTCCTCTCTGTCTCTCTCTTCCCCTCCCGCAGCCAAGGCTCTATTGGAGCAAAGATGGCCCGGGTGCTGGGGATGGCTCCTTGGCCTCTGCCCCAAGCGCTAGAGTGGCTCTGGTCGCGGCAGAGTGACGCCCCGGAGGGGCACAGCATCGCCCCCTGGTGGGCAGAGCGTCACCCCTGGTGGGCGTGCCGGGTGGATCCCGGTCGGGCGCATGCGGGAGTCTGTCTGACTGTCTCTCCCCATTTCCAGCTTCAGAAAAATACAAAAACAATCAAACAAACAAACAAAAAAACAGGCCCCTTAACATTTCCTGCAGCATTGGTTTGGTTGTAATGAATTCCTTGAGTTGTTTTTTGTCTGGGAAGCTTTTTATTTCTCCTTCAATTTTAAACAATAGCCTTGCTGGATAAAGTAGTCTTGGTTGTAGGTTCTTGTTCTGCATTACTTTGAATATTTCTTGCCATTCCCTTCTGGCCTCAAGTTTTTCTGTTGAGAAGTCAGATATCATCCTTATGGGGGCTCCTTTGTAGGTGATAACTTTTTTTTCTCTTGCAGCTTTTAATATATTCTCTTTATTGCTTAGCTTTGGTATTTTAATTATGATGTGTCTTTGTGTAGTTTTCTTTGGGTTTCTCCTTAATGGAGTCCTCTGTGCTTCTTGGACTTGTGAGAGTTTCTCTTGCATTAATTTAGGGAAGTTTTCAGCTATGATATGATTGAACAAAGTCTCTATCCCTTGTTCTTTTTCTTCTTCTTCAGGAACCCCTATGATGCGGATATTATTTCTCTTCATGTTGTCACAGAGCTCTCTAAGGGTTTCCTCTGACTTTTTGAGTCTCTTTTCTTTTTTCTCTGTTTTCATACCTTCATTCCAGTTGTCCTCTAATTCGCTGATTCGAGCCTCTGCTCTATCTATCCTGTTTTTAATTCCTTCCATTGTGGTCTTTATTTCTGATATTGTATTTGTCATCTCTGACTGATTCTTTTTTATACTTGCTATTTCTTTATTTAGGTGTTCATAGTGACCATCCGTTGTTCTAAGATCCCTAAGCATCCTTACAATCATTATTTTGAACTCCGCATCTGGAAGTTTGATTATTTCCACATCACTCAGTTCATCTCCTGAAGGTGTCACTTGTGGTTTCATTTGGATTGCACTTTTTTGTCTTCTCATGGTGTTTTATTTGTAGAGTTGGTTGAGTCTAGGCTTGGTGTTGTCTGCCTCCAGTTCTCAGTTGTGTTATTTCTAGGTCTTCTTGGGTTGGTATCAGCTGTTATCTGTAATCCACTTTCGGATTTGGGCAGCTTTGAAGTCTTGATTTGTTTGTTTTCTTAACAGGTGATAGTCTTGTTTACTGATCTCAGTAGGGGGCTTCCTTGAAACTGTATCCAGGAATGCGATGGGTGTAACCTGTCACTCTGAAGGCCTCTTTAGCCAGCTACTCTCACTGGGGGTAGGGTGTTTTCTCAGCTTCAGTATGGGGAGGTGTATCTCAGATCTCCATGGAGACCTGAGTTACTGCCCCTCCTCCCCACTTCTTCTTTTCAGCTGTGTCTTGTTGTGCTGATTGGAGCTGGATAGATGTCCGGAGATCTCTGATCCGGAAGCAATTCAGCTCTGTTTTGTGAAAGGTTCAGTCCCTCCCCAGCTATGGCCACCTCCAGCATGGATGAATCAGCTTTTTTAGTGCATTTCCTGCATTCCTTAGCTCCTCACAGTCTGTCCCTCTCCCTGTCCTTTTCACTTGGGAGATAAGCTGGTCTTTTCAACACACCTCGCTCCCTGGTCGCCAGGTAAGTGGCTGTGAGCAGTAGTTTCTGCTCTTTTCCCTGTGTGAGATCCTCTCTGGGCTTTCAGACTCACCCCCCCCCCTCCGTTCCTGTAAGCAGAGGAGATTCAGGCGCTCCCTACCAGGATTGTGGCTTCTTCTTTGCTCCTTGGTTTTTGACAGCTGTTCTTGCAGTTGAGAGTTGGTTTTTCATGCTGATTTTTCCTAAATTGATTTGTATTCCAGTTTGGTGGTGAGAGCTGGGCGTCTGTGCATCCGTCTACTCCGCTGCCATCTTTTATCTCTCTCTCATTTTATTCTTGACCCAAATTTTTTCCTTATTTACTTTTTGTGGCTCCATACCCCCTTTTTTTTCCTTTTTTTTTTTTTTTTTGCCCCTTTATTACTTCTCCCCAATTCAGGCCCTCCATTACAGGCATTGTTTGCTCTACTTAGTACAATATAATTCACAGTTCACCACAAGATTTTCTCAAGAAAGAGGGGAGAAAAGAGGAGAGGAAAAAAGGAGGGGGAGAATAACTTCCTTTTTTTAAAGTTTTTATTTTATTTTATTTTTCTTTATTTAATTATTAACTTTTTTAAAAAATAACAACTCTATTCAATTTTTTTATTTTTATTTTTTTAACTTTTTATTTTTTATTAAATCTCATTAATACTATCAACAAAACCACCTTCAGAGGCCATTAAGGAAGAGAAAATCGAATATCATGGATATAAAAGAAAGAGAGGTAACACAACTAGATGAGGAAAAATCTATGGAGAAAAAATTTAATATATTGGAAATCTTGGAGTTCAACGACAGAGAATTTAAAATAGAAATCCTAAAAATACTCAGATATATACAAGAAAACACAGAATCGCAATTTAGGGAGCTCAGAAAACAACTCAATGAACACAAAGAATATATTTCCAAGGAAATTGAAACTATAAAAACAAATCAGACAGAGATGAAAAACTCAATTCACGAGCTGAAAAACGAGGTAACAAGCTTAGCTAATAGAACAGGTCAGATAGAAGAGAGGATTAGTGACATAGAAGAGAAGCAACTTGAGGCACAACAGAGAGAAGAAAAAAGAGACTCAAAAATAAAAAAATGAGATAGCCCTACAAGAATTATCTGACTCCATCAAAAAGAATAACATAAGAATAATAGGTATATCAGAGGGAGAAGAGAGACAAAATGGAATGGAGAACATAGTCAAAAAATAATAGATGAGAACTTCCCAAGCCTGTGGAGAGAACTAAACCCTCAAATTCAAGAAACAAACAGAACTCTGAGTTTTCTTAACCCCAACAAATCTACTCCAAGGACATCATAATGAAATTGGCACAAACCAACGGCAAAGAAAAAATTCTCAAGGCAGCCAGGGAAAAGAAGAATACAACATATAAAGGAAAGCCCATTAGATTATCATCAGATTTCTCAACAGAAACTCTACAAGCTAGAAGAGAATGGACCCCAATATTTAAAGTCCTGAAAGAGAGGAACTTTCAGCCACGAATACTATACCCATCAAAGCTATCCTTCAAATATGAAGGAGAAATAAAAACATTCACAGATACAGAAAAGATGAGAGAATTTATCATCAGAAAACCCCCACTCCAGGAATTACTAAAGGGGGTTCTCCAATCAGATACAAAGAACAAAAAACAAAACAAAACAAAAAAAGCCACAAGTAAAAGCTCCAAGAAGAACACAATAAAACCAAATTTAAACTGTGACTACAACAAAAAGAAACGGGGGGGGGGGGGAGGGAGAGGGTGGAGATTAACAGTAGGACGATGGAGTGCAAAAGTACTCACAAAGTAGTGCACTACAGTGAACAGGGTAGGAACCCTTTTCATTACTTAAAGGTAACCACCATTGAAAAAACCACCACAGAAGCACATGATTTAAAAAAGATAGCAACAGAGGAAAGATGTATGGAATACAACCAAATAAAAACAAAAGATAGAAAAATGAAAGAGAAGGATCAAACAAGACACAAAACTAACAGAAAGCAATCTATAAAATGGCAACAGGGAACTCACAGAATTTTGACTAAGGGGTTGGGCACTATTGTTGGGCTTTGCCCAAATCAGCAGAAATAGTGTCTAGCCCTGCCCATGTCTCCATGCACTTCCTGTTCCTATGTGTTCTAGTGTCTAATACATGTGTCTATGCCTCTGTCTGAAGGTACAGTATTCTATATAGCAAGAGCATGCTCTTCTGCATGAGGTAGCCCTGTACTTCCAGGAGTCCTTATCTCGTTACTGGTGGGATTTGGTGAATATACACTTTAACTTCCTTACTGCTTCAGAGTGGGACCACTCTGAAGTTTGTTCAGTGTGGTGTCCCCGAAATTCTCAGGTGGAAGAAGCCCTGGTTGCCCACAGTGGAAATCTGTTCACTCATGTACCCTGTACTGGTTTCCTTATCACCCCACCTTACTTCCCTACTTTCTGTGGGAGCTCCTGAAATCACCCACCAGACAGATTCCTTGTGTTGAAACTCTCCTCTCAGGGTTTTCTCTGGGAGTAACCCACCCTAAGACATAGACCCCAAATAGACCTAGATCTTGGTTTAAAAAACAGTAGTATCCTGGCTGGATGGCTCATTTGGCTGGAGCATTGTCTTGCAATGCAGAGGTGGCTGGTTCAGTCCTTGGCTGGGGCACATACAGAAACAGATTGATGCTTCTGTCTCAACCTTACCCTTCTTCTTCTCTCTGGATTCAATAAAAATAAAAAATGAAAAATTAGAAAAAATTTTAAAAAGACAAAAAAAAGGCAACAGAGAACATTAAATAAATAAATAAATAAAAATAAAAAACAGTAGTTTTGCAGACCTTTCATGTAATTGTGACATAATTATTTTTTATGTTTTAAATTTCTTAGAGTTGGGGGCTTTATTAGAATAAGAAGATCATGCTACCAGTTTAAAACTGCTGTAGTTTGTGCTGATACACATTACTGGCTTTTCTGATGCTGCTGCCAGTTCCCTCTTCCCCCTTCCTGTACTGTAAACCCACTGTCAGTTTGAAATTTTGGGCTAAGATTTAAAAGCATTAGTATGTTAAGTATTTGCCCCAGTCTCAGAGAAAATGCTTATTCTACTGTCTATAGGGCACAAAGAGGGTGATCTCCAATGGCTGATTCTCTGGCTGATCCATGAGGAGGTGGCGGGTGACTTGGTTTGGAGAAGCTGTTCTTGAACCCTCTGATTTCGTCATGTTGTGTGTAACGCTAAGTCAGATGCTCTGTTATTTATTGCTGTGAGTGATCTTGTGTTCACCTTCTTGCAAGCAAATTGCTTGAGTTAAAAGTTGATGTTCCTGACACAACTTTAAATCCATCTACGGAAAGTGAAATTCATTTACAGGGGAACTGAAATCATTAGTTACGTTATAGTTCCTTATCTTGTTTATGATACACGGATTGCTGTGGGTGTAGTGCTCTAAAACATCTGCTCAATAGTCCGTTATAGCAGCACAAGAATGCTTTCATATGAATGTGATACAGTAGCAGATGCTTCTTAATGACAATTTCCCAATTCATTTAGGAAACAAGTCAGTGCTGGGTTTGGTTTTTCCTTCAAGTGTGGCAACTGTGCAGGCAAATGACAAAGCCAGTCATTCTGTATAGTTTTTTTGGATGCTGCAAGTTAGTCTAAAAGCCTTATCTAATAGTACTTTAAAAAAGTTAGCATTTTTCTTTTATGCAAATAATTCTTTACCATTATAAGTAACCAGAAAAATACATTGATTCAGTATTACCAACATAAGCTTCTCTTATTTTCTTAGGAAACTTCTGTTGAATGTTGATTTATCATTAGCATTACAAATAGAGTGGTTGAGTGCCCAGGTTCAGTAATGGGGAGACACGGGGATCCAGCAATTGGAAGTCAAACTTAATTCCTTCTAGGAGCAATTTCTGTCATTTTAGAGATAGACCCGGCTCTGGTGATGTCTGTATACCTCTTTACACTGGCCTTGGCAGGGCAGGCCTCCCCTCACTGCAGCAGGCCATCCGGAGGGGGTGTTCTGAAGGTCTTTGGATGCCAGAGAAGCCACCACTGCTGTTCCCTGCCCCCTCTTCATCCCCTCTCCCCCCTTACTATGTTGTGGTCTCTGTTACAGAAATTGCATGGTCAGTGATTCATTAAGATTTCCCTGTTCAGGAAAGCTTCTCTTTAATGGCACAACTCTTGGCTGGATTAAAATGTCCAGCCTGTAAAATCAGTACTGGTAGGTGTATCAGGTCCCTTTCCTCTGAAGGGACCTGATCAGAAGGGTTGAATTTGGGAGCCTTATGTGAAAGAGACAAGTTCATGAAGTGCTAGATGTAGGGGATGCTAAAGATCAACTCAGCCTTCTTCATAATTTTTTTAACAATGGTCTGGTTTATCCACGCAGAGTCTTCAAAGTGGACAGATGCATACACTCAGAGAGCTTGCAAATCAATTTACTGAGATGTGCAAAATTACATTAAAACAGCTATATTTATTTTTAATGAAGATTTAGTAATATTTAAGCATAGACTCATGCTGGGTCTTCAGGCAGTTCATTAGTCTGAAGACCAGGTCTCCTATATGTTACTGAAGACAGATGGAAGCAAACAGTGGGACCAGACAGCAGGAAGGGGCTGGCAGTGGTGGTCTCACTCCTTTAGGCGCCAGTTATGCCTGTTACACATCGCAGCGACTGTGCCCTGCATGTACCGGAGTGCTGTCTTCCAGACTGAGTAAACACAACTCCTACTTGTCAGACTTGGGGCTTTAAAGATGCCTGCAAAAAAGCTCCGCTGAGCAAAATTATGGCAGTCTGTAAAAACAACAGTATAACATTCAAAAAATGGTTTTCCAGATTTGAAATTAAGATTAGGTGAGTAGAATTTATATTTACTATTGTTAATTATGACCCTTGACCTGTGTGTATAATGTACCTGATGATAGCATGCAGCCATCTATGTTGGTTAGCAACTCATTGAAAAGCACCCAGAACATGAGGACAAACCTTTTACAACTGGAGAAAGGAATTGAAATGTGCATGTCATGATTTCCTAAGCACAGCCAATGGGAGACTTCTTCTCTGTGGATCTGTGGATCTATCTTTCTTAGCTATTGCAGCCATTAAAATTACCTATTAAAAAAATGGAAAAGGAACTGAAACCAGACCTTTGAGATGCTATATCACAATTAATATTTAAAACAAAAGAGAACAGAATATTTTATCAAATTTCTCTCACTAAAATATTACTGGGAAATAAAAAACCATCTTCACTGTTAGTAAATAAAATAACTGTATTTTTCTGTAGCACTTTTTTTGCTGTGTTGATTTACACATTTGGAACCCATGGCTGTAAGGTATTTTTCCCCGCCGAGAAGGAAGGAAGAGGGCTCAGAGCCACAAGGTGTGGAATATCAAATGGCTTTATTGAGTACAGAGCACGCATCCCACTCGGCAAGGTTCCCTGGCCCCAAAGAAAGAAAGATGGAGGAGATGGAGGCTAGGGAAGTTGCAAAGATTAAACTGTGTGGGAGATATTTAAAGGGTCCCTCTAGGGAAGTGGAGCTAACATGACGTGGTGAAATCCCACTGGCTGGCAGACGATGGCTTTTTTCCAAACGGTTCCTGTGAAGCCTCCTTTTGGCGCACTTGGTTGTGGGCAGTCCTAGGCAAAGTTCACGGGTCTGAGTTCCCCATTATCCACGGACCTTACATTCTGACCTTTTGTGTTAAATAGAAAAAGGGGCACCATTTATTCATCTGGCTACTTCCTGCTGAATAGGGGCATCGTGGGGAGGGGGATATTGGAAGGTGGTGGCTTTGAGGGGTGTCAGGAGAAATATTTGTGTGGCCATGATTGGAGAAACTTCACGGATGTGGTCCTATAAGGATTTAAAAAAAGAGAGGAGTAATAGGGGAATTTGCAGGGTCCAGCCTTTTGGTGAGCTGGAGATGGATGGAGTCCAGTGGTTTCGACTGCCAGTGGTCCTGTAAGGAGGCAAGCTTGAGGCAGAACTGCATGTCAGGAGTGATGTAAAAAGGGGAAAGGAAGAGGGTCCCATCCATTTCCATAACCGAAACCTGTGAGGGAACTAGAGGTCCAGAGTATGAAGGCAAAACAGAGAAGGCAGCCCCCATGTCCACAAGAAATGAGATGGACTTACCCACTTGTTGCAGAACCCTGGGTTCTCCGAGTCCAGGCCGTGTCCTAGGAGCTCGAGCGATGCACCCACCTGACTGGATTGGCCTTCCATTTGGGCGGCTTGTCCTCCACGTAGAGGCACTGAAGAAAAACCTGTTGCCCAAAGGGGCAATCACTCCACCAGTGACCGGGCTGCTTGCAGTCAGGGCAGGGCTCAGTGGGCAGCCACTGGCAAGGGCCCTGCCGGGACCAGTGGTCCTGCTTGCCACACTTAAAGCAAGCTGCTGGTGGCCCTACTGGACACAGGGTTGCCACAAGACTTGGGGGTTTGGAGCGTTACCTTCTGCTGCATGGGGGCCTGGCGAACAGCCTTGGCCTGTTTCTACTAATTGGGACCGTTAAAAACTTTAAATGCCATGTTCACAGGTTCTGAATAGGGGCTTGGGGGGTTTGGGAATAAGAGGAGGGGGGCTCGTGGGGAGCCCGGCACCCAGATCCTGCAGGAAACGCTCGAGCCAAAGGCAGGACAGGGCCAGAACTTCCTGCAAGAAAATTGGGGTTGGATGTCCTGAAAACCAGTGTAAGAGCCAATGCCAGGTTGAGAAAGGCCTGACAGAGGAGAGACTTAAGAACACAGTGAAGGGAGGGGCCCCTGGCCAGCAGGGGAGGAGAGAGAGATGGTAGTGGTGAATAAGAAACAGGTTTTTGAAAAGGGAGTTGGGAGTCCGCAGAGAAGGAAAGATTAGGAGTGGAGGTTTTAGGTGAGGTTTCTCTGGCCAGAAAAAGGCCTGCGCAGTGGAACAGGCAGCACAGAGATTAAGGACAGGTGCACGAATAATTAGAAGCCATGAATGTAAGAGATCTCCAATCAGTTCCCAGCTTTTTTGGCGATAGTTAAATTGGTGAAGGTGTTAACACCGAAAGTCCCTTCAGGAGGCTAATTGAGTGGGTTCTGTGGCCTGGCCACAGCGGAGAAGAACAGTTTCTTCTTCTTAAAGGTTTTTTTTTTTTTTTTTTTATATTTTATTTTATTTATTCATTTTAGAGAGGAGAGAGAGAGAGAGAGAGAGAGAGAAGAGAGAGAAGGGGGAGGAGCCAGAAGCATCAACTCCCATATGTGCCTTGACCAGGCAAGCCCAGGGTTTCGAACCGGCAACCTCAGCATTTCCAGGTCGACGCTTTATCCACTGCGCCACCACAGGTCAGGCAAGTTTCTTCTTCTTTAGGTAGGAAGATTCCTGTGCCCCCACAGCCGCCCTCAGTCCTCGGAGTGGTCAGTATTGAGTATTAGCGTCCTAAAAACTCAAGGTCTGGCCACGGATGAAAGCGGATGTGCTTGGGGAGGTCTCCACAAGCACACACTCACTCAGAATGGAAAAGAGTTCCCTGACGTAGCTACGGTTTCAGACAGGGAGTCTCGGAGGAAAGAACTGAGGGGAAGGTTGGAAGCAGGGGACTTACCACACTGTGTGCTGAAGTGGGTGGAAGGTCGGAGATCCTGATTCTTTTTCGGAGGGAGGGGAAAGGAGCGGTCCTTTCGGCACCAAAATGTAAGAGATTTTTCCGTGCCGAGAAGGAAGGAATAGGGCTCAGAGCCGCAAAGTGTGGAATAATAAACGGCTTTATTGAGTACAGAGTGCGCATCCCGCCCAGCAAGGTTCCCTGGCCCCAAAGAAAGAAAGATGGAGGAGATGGAGGCTAGGGAAGTTGCAAAGATTAAACCGCGTGGGAGATATTTAAAGGGTCCCTCTAGGGGAAGTGGAGCTAACATGACGTGGTGAAATCCCACTGGCTGGCAGATGATGGCTTTTTTCCAAACGGTTCCTGTGAAGCCTCCTTTTGGCGCGCTTGGTTGTGGGCAGTCCTAGGCAAAGTTCGCGGGTCTGAGTTCCCCACGTGACCATCCTCCATTATCCACCAACCTTACAATGGTCCTTTATTTGTAGATTTGAATGGGATTCTCTATCAAGAGAAAAGAAATCACCACTTGGTTTTGAATTAAGGCCATGGCCCGTAAGAGCTAACGCGAGAGGCAGGACGGTAGGTGGGCAGGGTTTGGGCTTTTGGTGCCTGGTGTCTGATCATCCGTGACTGACCAGCCTGGCTGCCCAGCAGCACTGGTTCTGAAGCCAGCTCCATGAAAGGCAGGCCACAGTGTGCTCGTTTGCATGCTGTGTACCTGTGTGACTATTTCTACGTGTTAATTTTTTCAACAGGGCCCTTAAAATCAACATTTTTGCAACTTCATTCAGCCACAACAGTTAGACCAGAAAACTGAGCACAGAATGAGCAAGATGTCAAAAGAAGGCATGAGGGCCAGGAGCCCGCGAAGGCCCTTTGGTGGTCAGAGCAAAGAGCGACCTCTGTAGCTACCCAGGGTGTCACCTAACTAAAATTATTACTTGGAAAATAGTTTTCCTTCCTCTTTAAGAGTTTTCATTTTAATGTGTTTTATAATGTACACATTATATTATATAGAAACTCATAATTGATGAAAAGGTAAATATATACATTTTAAGATGAATGCTTACATTTTTTGATTTCTGGAGTTTCAATCAACAAAGATTAAAGACCTTTGATTTTTAAGATAGAAAAAGGAACAGACAGTTTATACTCATTCCATTTATTTAATTCATTTAACAAACACTGTTGAATGCCCACTGTATGCCAGATACTGTTCAAGATGCTTGGGATCCCTGAGTGAAGAAGATAGATGTGAGCAGTGCGCTCCAGGCACTCACAGTCTGCGGATGTGTGTACCATAGCGGGAGGGGCCTTTCCCTGAGCCCAGACCAAGTGAGGCCCCAAGACGGAACCTTACTTTCTTCTAGCACATGCAACACTGTAATCAATTGTTTATGCAATGACTTGTTTTTCCCCACCTTTCCCCTAGTTATAAGCTCTGTGACAGCAGAGATTGTGTCTGTTTTGTTCTCCAGCATCTCTGCAGTGGCAGCACCATGCCTAGTGCACAGTAGATGCTCAGTAATCATTAGCAAGTGAATGTGTGTATACTCTGTCCTCACATACATGGCACACATGTGTGCACATATATGTGAGTATGACCAAAGCTGAGAGAGAAATTCGAGGGTATTCTCAAGCAGAAACTATTGCTGAGGGCAGGAGGATATGTCATGAACATAACTAAGTGTAAAGGAGACTTTTCTGGGGCGGCAAGAAGAGTTTGTTAGAAAGGGGTTTGGGTGGTTCGTGGTGACCAGGGTGACAAGTTCCAGGTGATAAGGGAGCTTGGTGAACTTGGACAAAAACATCAAGAGTTCTTAAAAATCTATCTGGGTGTATGGTATGTTCGTTGAACTAAAAATAAACCTTGAGAAACGTGATTAGGACATTAAAAGGATTAGTGCTACACATGACTGGTCGATAATTTGAAAAAACTGAAACAAGACAAAGGTTTTAAAATTTCACACACCAAATTTATAGATGTGTAAAGTTATACACATTCTGGGGACTCTGCACCTTTTTTCTAGTAGCAATTACTATAATGATAAGTATATCGTTGTCTGTGGGGGTTTAACTTACCTTCTCCCTTTAGGACACAACGTCTACTCTCCCTCTGTTCCCAGAGCCTAGGACAGTGTCCGGAGCAAGGGTGGGGAACTAGGGCCTGTAGCCTATTTTTGTATACCAGCTAAGGAAAGTTTTTAAATTTTATATGGTTGAAAAAGAATCAAAAGAAAAATGTTTCATGACATTAACATTATATGAGATTTAAATTTTAGTTTCCATAAATAACAGTTTATTGAACCAAAGCCACACTCAATAGTTTACATATTGTCCAAGCTGCTTTCATAGTACAATGGCAAAGTTAAGTAGTTTTGACAGACACATAAAAGTGCACAAACCTTAAAATATTTACTGTTTGGCCCTTTAAGAAAATGTTTGCTGACCCCTGGCCTAGAACATAGAAGATACCTTATAGCATTTAATGAATTAATGAATAAGTTACTCAATCTACCTATTATGCAACAGTTTCTAAAAATATATTTATTAATTTTAATTTATTGTGTTTTCATGGATTCAATTGTCTCACTGAATATATGAATATAATAACACCCTCACTCCCACCTCCTATGCAACAGTTTTATACTTTATTTTGTTTAATACACCTTAAACAAGGGGAATATGGGAGAAAAGGGTCATCATTTAACAAGTAAGGAAACTGAGGCTCAGAGGGTTTAGGTGATTTGCCAATCCATCAAGTGGCAGAGCCAGGAATTGACCCCAGGTCTGACTCCAAAATGCATACCCTATGCCACCTTTGACTGTACTGTTCTTCTGTAATATCTAGATGCTTTTATCTGAGGTTTTAAGTGTATCCTTACACCCCAATAGAAAGAGAACTTTCATTGTGCTTTTATTGCTGCTGAAATAGTATTATTTTAAAAGCCACACCACATCTTTGTCCTAGCAGGGGCACAGTGCCTGCCTGGCCTGTGGTAGGTAATTGTGGAGGTCTTGAAAGGATTCTCCTGGTAAAGAAAAGCCAACAAGCAAACCAGTAGTGCCCCATTCACATTCACATACCCCAAAGACACTTTCGAAGAAGGAGAAGTCGCTGATGACTTACTTGATTCTTTAGAACACTTCTCTGCTCGTTCCTAAATGTGATGTTTCCTAGGCACACACATTTAGTGAGAGCTCATGCTGTGGGATCCACGGTTCTCTGAATTAGTACGCTACTTGACTTTTGGTCTATTTATCAAGACCTTATCATTTTTACTCTTTGGCAGTGAAATTTGAGTATAGACGTTTATTCATATGCTAAAGGAATTTGCAGTTTATTCATCAAGACATTTAAAATCTCACTTGTTTAAATTAGGGCAGTGCTTTTTCTTACTTTAGAAACTGACTAGAGCCAAACTTCAGCCTATTGGATTCAATTATCAGCATTCCATTAAGGTGCAGAATGTATCATCCCTTCAGAAAATCTAATGTGACATCTGAACGTAGGAAAAAAATAGAAAAGGGGGAAAGGTCACCAAATGGAGATGCAGGTTCATTAGTAAGGGTCTGTTTACTACTTATAAAAATACAATAAAATGATATTACAGAAGGCCTTAATATGGACTTGAAGTGATGAGCAAACCAAGGTCAACAGGCTGTAGCTTGTTTCTGTAAATGAGGGTCCCCTGGTGTGTAGCCTTCTCCATTTGTTTACAGGTTGCCAATAGCTGCTTCCATGCTGCTTCCAATGTCAGAGACTTGATGGTCTGCAAAGCCTAACATATTTACTCTCTGGTCCTTTAAGAGGATATTTGCAGACCTCTGGAACTAAGGATCTAAGAGATCTTAGAGGAACTAGGATTGTTTAATGTGGATAAGAGAAATCTGAAGACAATAACATGGTTCATACTTTTGAGAGGATAATATATAAAAGATGACGCTTGTGTCTTAATTCTCTGCCAAGATAAACCCAGTGGAAACTGATTTACTCTACAGCACAAGGAGGTTTTCTGTCTCTGAACTTAAAATATAGAGTGGTGTATAAGATTAAGTCTTACACATTGGTAGTGACATGCATGGTGCAAAATTTCCACTTTGAGTGCCCCAAATTTCACTTTTAAAGATACTTTTTATTGGCCCTGGCCAGTTGGCTCAGCGGTAGAGCGTCGGCCTGGCGTGCAGGGGACCCGGGTTTGATTCCCGGCCAGGGCACATAGGAGAAGCGCCCATTTGCTTCTCCATCCCCCCCCTCCTTCCTCTCTGTCTCTCTCTTCCCCTCCCACAGCCAAGGCTCCATTGGAGCAAAGATGGCCCGGGCGCTGGGGATGGCTCCTTGGCCTCTGCCCCAGGCGCTAGAGTGGCTCTGGTCGCGGCAGAGCGACGCCCCGGAGGGGCAGAGCATCACCCCCTGGTGGGCAGAGCTTTGCCCCTGGTGGGCGTGCCGGGTGGATCCCGGTCAGGGGCATGGGGGAGTCTGTCTGACTGTCTCTCCCCGTTTCCAGCTTCAGAAAAATACAAAAAAAAAAAAAAAGATACTTTTTATTATTGCTACAAATCTGCTGCTGAAAGTCATAATTGATAAAGGAGTAATAGACTAAGGGGTTAATGGTCATTAATGCTTTAGCAATAATTAATCAATTAATTTAAAAAGGGGGGGACATGAAGGATTATTTTTGGATAGAAAGAGAAAGGAAAGGGTTAGCAAAGTAGTCTCCGTCCCTGGGAGAGGGGCTGATGAGCTGATGTCTTAGGTTAGTGGAGGGACATTAGGCTCCCACCAGAAGGAGACCTAATGAGATGTGATACCCCTGAAGATGTACATGAGCAGCCAGTGACGGCCAACTGGTTTATGGTGTAAGTTTGCAGCTTGGTGATTGGGCTTTCCTGATGCTGTAACCCACAGACCTTTTTTTTCTAAATTAAAGAACCCCAAAGTGGACCCACCACATATGTGTAAGGCAAGGGTTCCTGGAGTGGTCTGCTGACCACCTGTTTCAGTATCGCCTGGAACAATGTAAGCAAGATAGATCCTTAGGTCCCATCCCAGAACTACAGAGTTCAAAAGCGGAAGCTTGAGGATGGAGCCTGAGATGACATATACTTAACATTCCCTACCCCCCCAAATCTAAATGTTATTGCAGAATGAAGGGGCCCTGGTCTTAGAGCTGGGGGCTTAGGTGTATGCCACAGAAGTTTCTTACTTGCTGGGTGAGCTTGAGCCTTCCTCCTAGAGCAGGTGAGCAGATATCATAATGTACATAAATATGCTTAGAAAAACTGAAAACCTTTGTAACTGATGCTGGTCTTTCTTATGTAACATGCAAAGGGTAGCTCTGAATAGAAATGCTTTTGACTGATTCTGAAGCTCAGAATATCAGATACAAGTCTTTTCCCTCTTCCTTAGTTAGTCATGATTTCCATAAGGAATTTCTGGTTTTCAAATCCCTTATCCTGCTAATTCTTTTGCTTTAGCTGCTCAGGAATCTTTAAAAGCAGATAAAAAGAACCCAACTTTAAAAAAAGCCCTTCTGAGCCCTTCTGATTTTTTTCTAGAACATAGTGCTTTTTTATCTACTGTTCTAATTTATGGACTAATTGTCATTGGCATATGATAGGTGCTGTTAAGTGTTATTACTATTCCCCCTGCCAGGGAACCTGTCTCCCTGGCAGGAAATCTAAGAGACAGCTGCTTCGGCAGTCGGCCTGGGCTCAGCCTCTGCCAGCTGCCCAGCTCCGAGCTCAAGCGGTCCTACTGTCTCCTGCACAGTCCTGAAGGAAAAAGGCCTAGAAGTCCAATGGAGCCAGATACAAACATCCAGAAAACTGCCAGATGTGCTTTGGCAGGTTCTGCGTCCCCTCCCTCCTGCTTGCGCGTGTGCATGCCAGGCTACAGAAGGATTGAATCCCACAGGAGACAGATTCTCTCTGCCAGTGAGAACCTGCATTGGCCATGCTGATGCTAATTAACTACCCTCTGATGGATCTGGGAGAACAAGGAGAGGTGCCCCCTTTGTCCCCTCTTTTAAAATAATCAGGGGTGAAATAAAAGATGAATAAAATAAAATAATCATGAGTAGTAGTGGTAACACTACCAGGAAAGGAGAGGCTCACTGAAACTCTATTCTTGGGATTATTTTGTAGAGCACCCCTTGTTTCATGGTCACCCCCGATGCTGTCAGATGCATGACTGCCTTGTGTTGAACCCTCTCTTATGTTCTAGATATATTTACATTTGCTAAAAGAATATCATCACTTGCATAGATTCTTGTGACAGTCACTTAACTCAAAAGCCATAGAGATCCTGAAATAAAGAGTCACTCTAGGAGTAAAGATAGTGAAAAGACCACCTCAATGTAAAATGATGAGCACATTAAGCAAAAAAGGACCTGCTTACCAAAAGTCACACATAGATTATTTTTCTAATCCACTTTATGTTTCCATAATTAAAATTCTTTCTTAAGAAACTGATATTTTCAGTGACTGGTCAAAAGAGAATTTGATAATCTATATCACTTCTGTAAATATGAAAAGGATGTTGGCTCAGGAAAATCAAAAAGTTTGTTACTTAGCCTAGTGGTCCCCAACCCCTGGGCCGCGGACCGGTACCGGTCTGTAGGCCATTTGGTACCGGTCCGCAGAGAAAGAATAAATAACTTACATTATTTCCGTTTTATTTATATTTAAGTCTGAACAATGTTTTATTTTTAAAAAATGACCAGATTCCCTCTGTTACATCTGTCTAAGACTCACTCTTGATGCTTGTCTCGGTCACGTGATATATTTATTTGTCCCACCCTAAAGGCCGGTCCGTGAAAATATTTTCTGACATTAAACCAGTCCGTGGCCCAAAAAAGGTTGGGGAGCACTGCCTTAGCCCATTTTTCCATTGTGATAGACAGACCATGTGTTACTCAGAGCCAGCACTGCCTCTGTTGCTCTGGCTTCTTGGCCATGATTTTGACCCACTAATGTTAGGTTTGAATTGAAGACCTGACTGGTGGAAGACAAACAAGTACTGTCTTTCCTCAAGGGGTATATGAATCAAGTTCCTTCCTTATGTTTTCTCAGTAATAGTAATGGAGATTTTTAGTGATAGAACAAAAGTCTTTCTTCCTTCAATTACTTTTCCCTGCAGGCTAACTAGAGATATGGGTCTCATGTCCTAAGCCCGATACACCATTTGGGCTTGCTTTCAGTAAAATATCTATGAAGTGTCTTTAGGATGATCCCTATCTAATGGGATTTGGTTGTAAACTTAATTCATATCAGATTTTCTAAATGAGAGATCACTGTCAACTTATTGTTAATTGAATTAAAATCAAGGTTTTTATAGTTAATGTGAACCATTTAATCTTTTAGCTCCTTGAATGAATATAACTTTCTAAACACAGGTATTTTCTCATTTTAAAAAAGCAACATTTTGCAGAAAATAAACAGATAAAGCAACATGACTTCTTTTTCTAATAACTCTTAATCTCAAATTAAATATACACAAATCCTTTTAAAAACATAAAAGAATAAAAATAATAAAATGTTATCAACCTTACCCAAAATGTTAACATTATGCTGTCTAGAACATACAGTAAGTACAAATTAACTGTAATAATGGTTAAGGAGTGCCATAGTATAGTACAAAGAAAAGTGATTTCAGTGTCAGTAGACATGGGTTATATAGGCCTACCGTGCCTCTAACTCCCTGGTGACATTGGGTAAACTAACCACCATCCTTTCTGGCCTTGTATATATCTAAAAGAGGTGTGCATGAGTTAGATGGAATGATTCACTACTTGAGTCCTATGATTTTGTATATACTGTAACATGGTATCAGAAAACTTTATCTTATTTTTTTTTATTTTGGAAAATTTTAAATGTAATTCACAAAAACAGAACAAATTGTGTAAAAGTGGTAAATACCCATGGACTCATCAAGCAACCTCATTCATCGTCACCTTCTGGCCAATTATGCGTCTCCAACATCTCCATCCTTTGACCCCTCCCTGAGCCAATCCCAGGCCTTAGATGCTATTTATGAATATAATCCCTCTGCCATTTGTTTTGGTAGCACCTGAAGTCTTAGAAATTTTATTTTGTTTTTAAAAAGCCTCAAATTGCTCCACTCTTTTCTTTTTATTTTTAATTGAAAATTTTGAGATAACTGTAGGTTCATATGCCATAATAAGAATTAATCTGAAGGGTCCCATGCTCCCTTTGCCCATTGCCCCCAGTGGCATGTGCCTACCCCTACTGTCAGGATGCAGAACAACTCCATCACCACAAGGCTTCCTCCTTTGCCCAGTGCCCCCAGTGGCGTGGCCCAGTCCTACGGTCAGGATGCAGAACAACTCCATCACCACAAGGCTTCCTCCTTTGCCCAGTGCCCCCAGTGGCGTGTGCCCAGCCCTACGGTCAAGGTGCAGAACAACTCCATCACCACAAGGCTTCCTCCTTTGCCCAGTGCCCCCAGTGGCATGTGCCCAGCCCTACGGTCAAGGTGCAGAACAACTCCATCACCACAAGGCTTCCTCCTTTGCCCTTTTGTAACCATACCCATTTCCATCTGTACCCCCAATATTAACCTCTGTTTCTCATTTCTAAAATTTTATCATTTCAAAAACATTACATAAATGGAACCATATAGTCCATAACATTTTTGTTTTGTTTTTTGTTTCAAGGCAATTTATTTTATTTTTAAATTACAGTTGACATACAGTATTATTATAGTTTCAGATGTACAATATAGTGATTAGACAGTTATATACCTTATAAAGTAGTCATCCTGATAAATCTAGTACCTATGTAACACCATACATACCTATTACAGTATTATTGACTATATTCCCAATGCTGTACTGCATAACCCTGTGACTATTTTAATAACTGGCAATTTGTACTTCTTAATCCCTTTCATGGTTTTCATTCACCACCCAACCCCCTCCTATTTGGCAACCATCAATTTGTTCTTTGTATCTGTCAGTTTGTCTCTGTTTCATTTGTTAATTTGTTTTGTTTTTTAGATTCCACAAATGAAATCTTGTTGTATTTGTCATTTTCTGTCTGATTTATTTTACTTAGCATAATGCCCTCTAGTTTCATCTATATTGTTGCAAATGTCAAGATTTCATTTTTTTTGATGGCTGAGTAATATTCCATTGTGTAAATGCACCACTTCTTTATGCATTGGTCTATCAAAGAACACTTAGGCTGCTTCTATATCTTGGCTATTGTAAACAATGCTGCAGTGAATGTGCGGGTGCATTTATCTTTTCAAATTAGTGTCTTGGGTTTCTTTGAATAAATACCTGGAAGTGGACTTGCTGGGTCATATGGTAATTCTATTTTTAATTTTTGAGGAACCTCAATATGTTTTCTATAGTGGCTGCACGGATGTATTATGCCACCAACAATGCACAGGATTCCCTGTATGTACTACACATCCTCACCAACATTTGTTATTTGCTAATTTATTTATGATAGTTATTCTGACAGGTCTGAAGTGATACTTTATTGTGGTTTTAATTTGCATTTCTCTGATGCTTAGTGATGTTGAACATCTTTTCATATGTCCATTGGCCATCTGTATGTCCTCTTGGGAGAAATGTCTGTTTAGATCCTTGGCTCATTTTTAAATTAGATTCTTTGTCCTTGAGTGTTAAGTTGTCTGAATTCCTTTTATATTTTGGATGTTAACCCCTTATCTAATATACTATTACTGAATATCTTTTCATATTCAGAAGGTGGTCTTTTCATTTTGTTGATACTTTCCTTTGTAACAAGATCTTTTTAGTTTGATGTAGTCTCATTGATTTATTTTTTCTTTGTTTCCCTTGCCTGAGGACACATATCCAAAACAATATTTCTAAGAGAGTGTCAAAGATTTTAGTGTCTGTGTTTTCTTCTAGGATTTTTGTGGTTTCAGTTTTTACATTTAAGTCTTTAACCCATTTTGACTTTATCTTTGTCATAGATTAATTGACCACATAGGAATGGGTTTATTTGGGGGTTCTCTGTTCTGTTCCACCAATTTATATGTCTGTTTTATGCCAGTACCACGATGTTTTGATTACTGTAGCCTTATGATCAACTTTGCTTGCAATATCATGGTATTTACAAATGTGTTCTTCTTCCTCAAGATTGCTTTGGTGATTTGGGGTCTTTGTGGTTCCATATAAACTTTGTGATTATTCTGTTATAGTTCTGTGAACAATGCCATTGCTATTTTGATAAGGATTACATTGAATTTATAGATTGCTTTGAGTAGTATGAACCTTTCAATAACAATGTTAATGAAGATAGTATATCCTTTCACTTATTTGTATCTTTTTCAATGTCTTATAGTTTTCTGAGTACATGTCTTTTAACTGCTTGGTTAAATTTATTCCTAGAAATTTTATTGTTTTGGATTGGCTTTTATAACGTTCATAATTCCTGGGAGATTCATCCAGGTAGTTGTGTGTGACAAGTTTGCTGATCTCATTGCTGAGTAGTGTGGAATGATGTACCACAGTTTGTTTAACCACAACTTATTAAAGAACAACTGAGCAGTTTCAAGTTTTTGACTGTTCTGAATAAAACTGCCGTGAACATTTATGTAGTTTTTTTTCTCATTACTCTAGGATAAACACCCAAGAGTGTAATTGGCGGGTTGCATGATAAGTACATGTTTAGTTTTATAAGAAATTGCCATATGGTTTTATATTCCAAGCAGGATGTATGAATGCTCTAGTTTCTCTGAATCTTCCCCAACACTTGAAGGTATCACTATTTATTTTAGTCATCCTAACAGATATGTGGTGCTATCTCATTGTAGTTTTAATTTTCATTTCCCTGATGGGTCATGATGTTGAATATCTTTTTCTTATGCTTATTTTTCATTTGTGTATCATCTTTGGCAATCTTTTGCATTTTTACCCCTCCATTTGTCTTTTTTCAAACTTGAACTGGTAAATGGTCTGTGAAATTAATTATAATGTACTTAGGTGGGAGGAAAAGACCTGCTGCTGAAATAGAGAATATTGCTTACTCTTGTCTTCAGCTCAGTGTTAGAGTCTATGGCAATATGAAGGTGAACAAGAAAAGAAGCTTAGTCTTGAATCTCAGATAGTTCTAAAACTATCTTAACACTTTTGGAAAGGGAAGCAGAAAATATGCACTTGTCTGTGATTTCAAAATTGCATGACTTTAAGGTATTATATTTACACGGGTATCATACAGGTGAACACAAATGATGGACAGAGCCTAGCAGACTCAGGCCAAGGATTCAAATTCATTTAATAAGAGTTAAGTATACAAATATATCTTTGCCATAGATGGCTTCCCAGAGCAAGGGACAGGGTGACACAACAACACTCCCAATAGAGAACTAGCACTCCAGCCTTCAAATCCAACAGAAGCACTCCGCTGACCATGGGAGCAGTGACTAGAGTGAGATAACTGACAAGCTCTTCCAGAAGCTTCTTCTGTCACTTCTCTCTTAGTCCTTGGGCCTCCTAAGTCTTCCAGAGAATGCAGATCTCTGTCTAATCGATCAACAGTTGTAGGAAGCCGGTGTCAATCCCAGCACATAACTGACTGCTTTTTTTTTTTTATAAATAAATTTTTATTAATGTTAATGGGGTGACATCAATAAATCAGGGTACATATATTCAAAGAAAACATGTCCAGGTTATCTTGTCATTCAATTATGTTGCATACCCATCACCCAAAGTCAGACTGTCCTCCATCACCCTATATCTAGTTTTCTTTGTGTCCCTCCCGGTCCCCCTTCCCCTCTCCCTCCTCCCCTCCCTTGCCCCCCCCCTCCCCTCCATCCCCGGTAACCAGCACACTCTTGTGCATGTCTCTTAGTCTTGTTTTTATGTCCCACCAATGTATGAAATCATGTAGTTCTTGGTTTTTCTGACTTAATTATTTCACTCCGTATAATGTTATCAAGATCCCACCATTTTGTTGTAAATGATTCAATGTCATCATTTCTTATGGCTGAGTAGTATTCTATAGTGTATAGGTGCTACATCTTCTTTATCCAGTCTTCTATTGATGGGCTTTTTGGTTGTTTCCATGTCCTGGCCACTGTGAACAATGCTGCAATGAACGTGGGGCTACATGTGTCTTTACGTATCAATGTCTCTGAGTTTTGGGAGTATATACCCAGTAGAGGGATTACTGGGTCATAAGGTAGTTCTATTTTCAGTTTTTTGAGGAACCACCATACTTTCTTCCATAATGGTTGTACTACCTTACATTCCCACCAACAGTGAATGAGGGTTCCTTTTTCTCCACAGCCTCTCCAACATTTGCTATTACCTGTCTTGCTAATAATAGCTAATCGAACAGGTATGAGGTGGTATCTCTTTGCAGTTTTGATTTGCATTTCTCTAATAGCTAAAGAAGATGAGCATCTTTTCATATATCTGTTGGCCATTTGTATTTCTTCCTGGGAGAAGTGTCTGTTCATATCCTCTTCCCATTTTTTTATTGGATTGTTTGTTTGTTTGTTGTTGAGTTTTATGAGTTCTTTGTATATTTTGGATATTAGGCCCTTATCTGAGCTGTTGTTTGAAAATATCATTTCCCAGTTAGTTGGCTTTCTGTTTATTTTGTTATCAGTTTCTCTTGCTGAGGAAAAACTTCTTAGTCTGATGTAGTCCGATTCATTAATTTTTGCCTTCACTTCTCTTGCCATTGGAGTCAAATTCATAAAATGCTCTTTAAAACCCAGGTCCATGAGTTGAGTACCTATGTCTTCTTCTATGTACTTAATTGTTTCAGGTCTTATGTTTAGATCTTTGATCCATTTTGAGTTAACTTTTGTACAGGGGGAGAGACTGTAGTCCAGATTCATTCTTTTGCATGTGGCTTTCTAGTTTTCCCAGCACCATTTATTGAAGAGGCTTTCTTTTCTCCATTGTGTGTTGTTGGCCCCTTTATCAAAAATTATTTGACCATACGTATGTGGTTTTATTTCTGGACTTTCTATTCTGTTCCATTGGTCTGAGTGTCTATTTTTCTGCCAATATCATGCTGTTTTGATTGTCATAGCCCTATAATATAGTTTGAAGTCAGGTATTGTAATGCCCCCTGCTTCATTCTTTTTCTTTAGGATTGCTTTGGCTATTCGGGGTTTTTTATAGTTCCATATAAATCTGATGATTTTTTGCTCTATTTCTTTAAAAAACATCATTGGAAGTTTGATGGGAATTGCATTAAATTTGTATATTGCTTTGGGTAATATAGCCATCTTGATTATATTTATTCTTCCTAGACAAGAACAAGGTATATTCTTCCATCTCATTATATCTTTTTCGATTTTCCTTAACAATGGTTTATAGTTTTCATTATATAAGTCCTTTACATTCTTTGTTATGTTTATTCCTAAGTATTTTATTTTTTTTGTTGCAAACGTGAAGGGGATTATTCTTTTGAGTTCGTTCTCAATTGTTTCATTGTTGGCATATAGAAAGGCTATTGACTTCTGTATGTTAATTTTGTATCCTGCGACCTTACTGTATTGGCTTATTGTTTCTAGTTGTCTTTTTGTGGATTCTTTGGGTTTTTCGATGTATAGGATCATCTCATCTGCCAGAAGTGATACCTTTACTTCTTCTTTTCCGATATGGATGCCTTTTATTTCTTTGTCTTGTCTGATTGCTCTGGCTAGAACCTCTAGTACCACATTAAATAAGAGTGGAGAGAGTGGACAACCCTGTCTTGTTCCTGATTTAAGGAGGAAAGCCTTCAGTTTAGTTCCATTTAATATGATGTTAGCTGATGGTTGATCATATATGGCCTTTATCATGTTGAGATATTTTCCTTCTATACCCATTTTGTTGAGAGTCTTAAACATAAAGTTGTGTTGTATTTTATCGAAAGCCTTTTCTGCGTCTATTGATAAGATCATGTGGTTTTTGTTCTTTGTTTTGTTGATATGGTGTATTACATTAACCGTTTTACGTATGTTGAACCATCCTTGAGATTGTGGGATGAATCCCACTTGATCATGATGTATTATTTTTTTAATATGTTGTTGTATTCGATTTGCTAGTATTTTGTTTAGTATTTTAGCATCTGTATTCATTAGAGATATTGGTCTGTAGTTTTCTTTTTTTGTGCCATCCTTGCCTGGTTTTGGTATGAGGGTTATGTTGGCCTCATAAAATGTGTTTGGAAGTATTGCTTCTTCTTCAATTTTTTGGAAGACTTTGAGTAGAATAGGAACCAAGTCTTCTTTGAATGTTTGATAAAATTCGCTGGTATAGCCATCAGGGCCTGGACTTTTATTTTTGGAGATGTTTTTAATGGTTTTTTCTATTTCTTCTCTACTGATAGGTCTGTTTAGGCTTTCTGCTTCTTTTTGACTCAGTCTAGGAAGGTTGTATTGTTCTAGGAATTTATCCATTTCTTCTAGGTTGTTGAATTTAGTGGCATAAAGTTTTTCATAGTATTCTACAATAATTCTTTGTATATCTACGGTATCCGTGGTGATTTCTCCTCTTTCATTTTGGATTTTGTTTATATGAGTTCTTTCTCTTTTTTCCTTGGTAAGTCTTGCCAAGGTTTTGTCAATTTTGTTGATCTTTTCAAAGAACCAGCTCCTTGTTCTATTAATTTTTTCTATAGTTTTTCTGTTTTCTAATTCATTTATTTCTGCTCTGATTTTTATTATCTCCTTTCTTCGGCTGGTTTTGGGTTGTCTTTGTTCTTCTTTTTCTAGTTCCTTAAGGTGGGAAGTTAAGTGGTTCACTTGGGCTTTCTCTTGTTTGTTCATATATGCCAGAAGTGATATGAACTTCCCTCTTATCACTGCTTTTGCTGCATCCCATAGATTCTGATATGTCGTATTGTCATTTTCATTAGTCTGTATATATCTTTTGATCTCTACACTTATTTCTTCTTTGACCCATTCATTTTTTAAAAGTATGTTGTTTAGTGTCCACATTTTTGTGGGATTTTTTTCCTCTTTTTTGCAGTTGAATTCTAGTTTCAAGTCTTTATGATCAGAAAATATGCTTGGTACAACTTCAGTTTTTCTGAATTTGCTGATGTTTTTGTGGCCCAACATATGGTCAATTCTTGAGAATGATCCATGTACACTGGAGAATAATGTATACTCAGTCACTTTGGGATGAAATGTCCTGTAGATGTCTATCATATTCAGGTGCTCTAGTGTTTTGTTTAAGGCCACTATGTCTTTGTTGATTCTCTGTTTGGATGACTGATCTAGAGCCGTCAGCGGTGTATTGAGGTCTCCAAGTATGATTGTATTTTTGTCAGTTTTTGTTTTAAGGTCAATAAGTAGCTGTCTTATATATTTTGGTGCTCCTTGGTTTGGTGCATATATATTAAGAATTGTTATGTCTTCTTGATTCAGTGTCCCCTTAGCCATTATGAAATGGCCATTTTTGTCTCTGAGTACTTTTCCTGTCTTGTACTCAGCATTATCTAATATGAGTATTGCTACACCTGCCTTTTTTTGGATGTTATTTGCTTGGAGTATTGTTTTCCAGCCTTTCACTTTGAATTTGTTTTTATCCTTGTTACTTAGATGAGTTTCCTGTAGGCAGCATACAGTTGGATTTTCTTTTTTAATCCATTCTGCTACTCTGTGCCTTTTTATTGGTGAGTTTAATCTGTTTACATTTAGTGTATTATTGACACTTGTGACTTCCCTACTGCCATTTTATAGATTGCTTTCTGTTAGTTTTGTGTCTTGTTTGATCCTTCTCTTTTGTTTTTCTATCTTTTGTTTTTATTTGGTTGTATTCCATACATCTTTCCTCTGTTGCTATCTTTTTTATCGCATGTGCTTCTGTGCTGATTATTTCAATGATGGTTACCTTTAAGTAATGAAAAGGGTTCCTACCCTGTTCATTGTAGCACACTATTTTGTGAGTACTTTTGCACTCCATTGTCCTTTGCTACTGTTAATCTCCATCCTCTCCCCCCTTTCTTTTTGTTGTAGTCACAGTTTAAATTTGGTTTTATTGTGTTCTTTTTGGAGCTTTTACTTGTGGCTTTATTTTTTTTTTGTTCTTTGTATCTGATTGGAGAACCTCCTTTAGTAATTCCTGGAGTGGGGGTTTTCTGATGATAAATTCTCTCATCTTTTCTATATCTGTGAATGTTTTTATTTCTCCTTCATATTTGAAGGATAGCTTTGATGGGTATAGTATTCGTGGCTGAAAGTTCCTCTCTTTCAGGACTTTAAATATTGGGGTCCACTCTCTTCTAGCTTGTAGAGTTTCTGCTGAGAAATCTGATGATATTCTAATTGGCCTTCCTTTATATGTTGTATTCTTCTTTTCTCTGGCTGCCTTGAGAATTTTTTCTTTGCCGTTGGTTTGTGCCAATTTCATTATGATGTGCCTTGGAGTAGGTTTGTTGGGGTTAAGAAAACTCGGAGTTCTGTTTGCTTCATGAATTTGAGGCTTTAGTTCTTTCCACAGGCTTGGGAAGTTCTCATCTATTATTTGTTTGACTATGTTCTCCATTCCATTTTCTCTCTCTTCTTCCTCTGATATACCTATTATTCTTATGTTATTCTTTCTGATGGAGTCAGAGAATTCTTGTAGGGCTATCTCATTTTTTTTTTTTAATTTTTGAGTCTCTTTCTTCTTCTCTCTGTTGTGCCTCAAGTTGGTAGTCTTCTATTTCACTAATCCTCTCTTCTATCTGACCTCTTCTATTAGGTAAGCTTGTTACCTTGTTTTTCAGCTCGTGAATTGAGTTTTTCATCTCTGTTTGATTTGTTTTTATAGTTTCAATTTCCTTGGACATATATTCTTTGTGTTCATTGAGTTGTTTTCTGAGCTCCCTAAATTGCCTTTCTGTGTTTTCTTGTATATCTCTGAGTATTTTTAGGATTTCTATCTTTAATTCTTTGTCATTTAGCTCCAAGGTTTCCAATATATTAAATTTTTTCTCTATACATTTTTCCTCATCTATCTGTTACCTCTCTTTCTTTTGTATCCATGATATTTGATTTTCTCTTCCTTAATGGCATCTGAGGGTGGTTTTGTTGATAGTATTAATGAGATTTAATAAAGAATAAAAAGTTAAAAAAATAAAAAAATAAAAAATCGAAAAGAGTTGTTTTTTTTAAAAAAAATAATAATGAAATAAAGAAAATAAAGTAAAATAAAAATTAAAAAAAAAAGGAAATTATTCCCCCCCTCCTTTTTTCCTCTCCTCTCCTGTCCCTTCTTTTTTGACAAAATATTGAGGTGAACTGTGAATTATATTGTATTTAATAGAACAAACAATGCCTGCAGTGGAGGGCCTGTATTAGGGAAAGTAATAAAGGGGCAAGAAAAAAAATAATTAAAAAAATAATAAATAATGAATAAAAAAAGGAGGGTATGGACCCACAAAAAGCAAATAATGAAAAAATTTGGATCAAGAATGAAATGATTTGCATTTAGGTGTTGGTTGACTAAGAGTTATGATGAGAGGAATAAGAGGGAAACAGGAAAATGGGGGGACAAATTAAAAATGTACTATTGTATTTAGTGGAACAAGAGCTTGATAAAATGGAGAGCCAGGGATGGGAGCACTGCTAGTGAATTAAAAAGGTGAAGTAAAAAACCCCCAAAATGCCACAAACATAAGTTTGAGTCCCAGATAAGAGAATTTGTTCGTTATTGAGGTTTGAATGAGAGGAGACGTAAAGGAGAAAGGAAGAAACTAATATAGAGGGAGAAAAATAAGAGAGAGAGAGAAAAAAAAGAGCGAACCACTAAAGGAAGAAAAAAGAAAAAAGAGGAGAGAGAGAGAGAGAGAGTTAAGGGTTTTGGAGTGCAACCCTCATAGAGAGAAAGGAAGAGGAAAGAAAAGATAATGGGAGATGTAACACTTATGGGTAGTGTTGTTCAAGGAGAGGAGAGAGTAAGACCGGTAGAGAGTTAAACGACCAAATTGGAGGAGAAAAAAAAAATCAAGGATGAAGATAAGAGAAACAAATGAACAAATACAAAATGGGATAGGTTATAAAGTCTGCGGATTATTCTTGATTTTGAGAGGTTATCTTCTTGCTTTTTCTTTTCTCTCCCTCTTCCTGTTCGGTGACTCTGTACCCTGGGTTCTGCCCCTTTGGCATGCTTAGGTAGAGGTTTGCAGTTGATAAGTCTTTATGGCGATGTCATGTATTGTGCTTCAGTCTCGTTGGCAGTCGAGGCTCATTAGCATTTATAGGCTCCGACAGTGAAAGAGTCTGTGTTCCTGGAGCCTCTCTCCTAGTCTTTCCTTCCTCAATTAGTAGCCTGATAATCCAGCTATGGGGTTGCTGCTGCCTCTGCCTGGATAGTAAGAGGCTCAAAGAGCTGGCAACTCCCCACTCTATTTCCACTGAGCACATTACTCTGGGAAAGGCTCAGTCAGTCAGAGCTGCTAGCATAATCAGGCGGGGCTTCCGCCCATTCAAAGACCTCTGGCTCTGCCACTCTGTCCAGTAACATGGGCGGGCACCCACTTCTGGGGCGCTTGGAGGAAACTCTCGCTCACTATCTGCGCGTGCAGACCAGGATGTCAGGCCGGAAGTTTCGCCCTCTGAGTGAAACCCCCTGCCTGCACTGAAAAGTTCCAGCGTTGGAATTGGCTCTTGCTCCGTCCCCATGTGCGGCTTTTTTAAGGCACTGGGGTGGCCTGAGACTCCGCCCTCAGCCCACACAAAGGCCCCCTGACTCTGCCCCTCCGTGGGACAACACAGGCTCCCACTCCCGAGGTGCTGGGAGGAGTCTCCTGCCCACTCTCTGTGCGCGCAGACCAGGATGTCAGGCCGGAAGTCTTGACCTCTGAGTGAAACCCCCCGCCCGCACTGAAAAGTTCCAGCATTGGAATTAGCTCTCACTCCCTTCCCGTGCGCGGCTCCCTCAGGGCACTGGGGCAGCCCGAGATTCCGATTTTGGCCCACACACAGGCCCCTGACTCTGCCCTTCTGTGGGATAACACGGGCAGGCATTGCCGAGGCACTCGGAGGAACCTCTCGCTCAGTATCTGCATGCGCAGACCAGGATATCAGACCAGCGGCCTCACCCTCTGAGTGAAAACCCCGCCTGTACGGAAAAGTTCCAGCGTTGGAATTATTTCTCGCTCCCTCCCCGTGTGCGGCTCTCTCAGGGCGCTGGGGCGGCCCGGAGGCTTTCGGCCCACACAAAGGCCTCTAACTCTGCCTCTCTGTGGGGTAACATGGGCACACCATCCCGGGGCTTTGGAAGAAATCTCTCGCCCACTATCTGCGTGCGCCGACCAGGAGATCGGTAAAATGGCTGCCCCACTTGTCTTTCTTTGTCTGGGTTTGGCGCGAGTGTTAGCTGTATTGCCCGGGTTGTCACAGGAACAGTTTTTCCTCGGCTTGGATCTCCGTGCCACAGCCTGGTTCGGTCGTTTGTGCCGTGGCCTGGATCTATTCACCCTCTTTGCCCCCCTTAGTTTCTATATTCTCAGTTTCCAGTGAAAGCCACCCTGTTTAGGTTAGTGAGGAAGGCGGAGCATTTCTTACTCCCTATTTCCTTCGGGGTTTGGTTATATATTTAGCCAATTTTTCGCTTGATCATACCTTTGGGTGTATTGCGAAACATCTGGAGGCTCCAAGGATAGATTTTTCTGTTTCTGGTTGAAGATCTTGTTGAGTTTTGGGGGAGATTTATCGGTATCACTTCCTACCCCGCCATTACTCTGACGTCATCCTCATTCTATCTTTCGATTTCCTTTAACAGCGCTTTGTAGTTTTCGTTATATAGGTCCTTTACATTCTTTTTTACGTTTATTCCTAGGTATTTTATTTTATTTTATTTTTGTTGCAATCTTGAAGGGGATTATTTTTTTAAGTTCATTTTCTAATATTTTATTGTTGGCATATAGAAAGGCTATGGACTTTTGTATGTTAATTTTGTATCCTGTGACTTTACTGTATTGGTTTATTGTTTCTAGTAATCTTTTTGTGGAGTCTTTGGGGTTTTTGATGTATAGGATCATATCATCTGCAAAAAGTGATACCTTTACTTCTTCTTTTCCAATATGGATGCCTTTTATTTCTTTCTCTTGTCTGATTGCTCTGGCTGGAACCTCTAGTACCACATTAAATAAGAGTGGAGATAGTGGACAACCCTGACTTGTTCCTGATTTAAGGTGGAAAGTCCTCATTTTTATGGCATTTAATATGATGTTAGCTGATGGTTTATCATATATGGCCTTTATCATGTTGAGATATTTTCCTTCTATACCCATTTTGTTGAGTGTCTTAAACATAAAGTTGTGTTGTATTTTATCGAATACCTTTTCTGTGTCTATTGATAAGATCATGTGGTTTTAGTTCTTTGTTTTGTTGATATGGTGTATTACGTTAACTGTTTTACGTATGTTGAACCATCCATGAGATTCTGGGATGAATCCCACTTGATCATGATGTATTATTTTTTTAATATGTTGTTGTATTCGATTTGCTAGTATTTTGTTTAGTATTTTAGCATCTGTATTCATTAGAGATATTGGTCTGTAGTTTTCTTTTTTTGTGCCGTCCTTGACAGGTTTTGGTATGAGAGTTATGTTGGTCTCATAAAATGTGTTTGGAAGTACTGCTTCTTCTTCAATTTTTTGGAAGACTTTGAGTAGAATAGGAACCAAGTCTTTGAATGTTTGATAGAATTCACTAGTATGACCATCTGGGCCTGGACTTTTACTTTTAGGGAGGTTTTTAATAATTTTTTCTATTTCTTCCCTGCTAATTTGTCTGTTTAGGCTTTCTGCGTCTTCTTGACTCAGTCTAGAAAGATTGTATTGTTCTAGGAATTTATCCATTTCTTCTAGATTGTTGAATTTGATGGCACATAGTTTTTCGTAATATTCTACAATAATCCTTTGTATATCTATGACGTCTGTAGTGATTTCTCCTCTTTCATTTTGGATTTTGTTTATATGAGTCCTTTCTCTATTTTTCTTCGTAAGTCTTACCAAGGGTTTGTCAATTTTGTTGATCTTTTCAAAGAACCAGCTCCTTGTTCTATTAATTTTTTCTATAGTTTTTCTTTTCACTATTTCATTTATTTCTGCTCTGATTTTTATTATTTTCTTTCTTCGGCTTGTTTTGGGTTATCTTTGTTCTTCTTTTTCTAGTTCCTTAAGGTGTGAAGTTAAGTGGTTCACTTGGGCTCTCTCTTGTTTGTTCATAATGACCTGAAGTGATATGAACTTTTCTCTTATTAATGCTTTTGCTGCATCCCAGAGATTCTGATATGTTGTATTGTCATTTTAATTTGTCTGTATATATCTTTTGATCTCTACACTTATTTCTTCTTTGAGCCATTCATTTTTTAAAAGTATGTTGTTTAGTTTCCACATTTTTGTGGGGTTTTTTCCCTCTTTTTTGCAGTTGAATTCTAGTTTCAAGGCTTTACGATCATAAAATATGCTTGGTACACTTTCAATTTTTCTGAATTTGCTGATGTTATTTTTGTGGCCCAACATATGGTCAATTCTTTAGAATGTTCCATGTACACTAGAGAAAAATGTATACTCTGTCACATTGGGATGAAATGTCCTGTAGATGTCTATCATATTCAGATGCTCTAGTATTTCGTTTAAGGCCAATATATTTTTATTGATTCTCTGTTTGGATGACTGATCTAGAGCCGTCAGTGGTGTATTGAGATCTCCAAGTATGATTGTATTTTTGTCAGTTTTTGATTTTAGGTCAATATGTAGCTGTCTTATATATTTTGGTGCTCCTTGGTTTGGTGCATATATATTAAGAATTGTTATGTCTTTTTTTTTTTTTTTTGTATTTTTTTGAAGCTAGAAACAGGGAGAGACTGTCAGACAGACTCCCGCATGCGCCCGACCGGGATCCACCTGACACGCCCACCAGGGGGCGACGCTCTGCCCACCAGGGGGCGATGCTCTGCCCTTCCGGGGCGTCGCTCTGTTGCGACCAGAGCCACTCTAGCGCCTGGGGCAGAGGCCAAGAAGCCATCCCCAGCGCCCGGGCCATCTTTGCTCCAATGGAGCCTCGGCTGCGGGAGGGGAAGAGAGAAACAGAGAAGGAGGTGAGGGGGAGGGGTGGAGAAGCAGATGGGCTCTTCTCCTGTGTGCCCTGGCCGAGAATTGAACCCTGGACTTCTGCACACCAGGCCAACGCTCTACCACTGAGCCAACCGGCAAAGGCTGTTATGTCTTCTTGATTCAGCGTCCCCTTAATCATTATGAAATGACCATTTTTGTCTCTGAGTACTTTTTCTGACTTGTAATCAGCATTATTAGATATGAGTATTGCTACACCTGCTTTTTTTTGGATGTTATTTAATTGGAGTATTGTTTTCCAGACTTTATTTGAATTTGTTTTTATCCTTGTTGTTTAGATGTGTTTCTTGTAGGCAGCATATCGTTGGATTTTCTTTTTTAATCCATTCTGCTAATGTGTGACTTTTTATTGGTGAGTTTAAGCCATTTAAATTTAGTGTAATTATTGACACTTGTAGGTTCACTATTGCCATTTTATATTGCTTTCTGTTAGTTTTATATCTTTTTTTTTTTTTTTATCTTTTTTTTTTTTTTTTTCATTTTTCTGAAGCTGGAAACAGGGAGAGACAGTCAGACAGACTCCCGCATGCGCCCGACCGGGATCCACCCGGCAAGCCCACCAGGGGCGATGCTCTGCCCACCAGGGGGCGATGCTCTGTCCATCCTGGGCGTCGCCATATTGCGACCAGAGCCACTCCAGCGCCTGGGGCAGAGGCCAAGGAGCCATCCCCAGCGCCCGGGCCATCTTTGCTCCAATGGAGCCTTGGCTGCGGGAGGGGAAGAGAGAGACAGAGAGGAAAGCACGGCGGAGGGGTGGAGAAGCAAATGGGTGCTTCTCCTGTGTGCCCTGGCCGGGAATTGAACCCGGGTCCTCCACACGCTAGGCCGACACTCTATCGCTGAGCCAACCGGCCAGGGCTAGTTTTATATCTTGTTTGATTCTATTATTTTGTTTTTCTATCATTTGTTTTTGTTTTTTGTATTCCATACTTCTTTCTTCTGTTGCTACCTTTTTTAAGTCATGTGCTTCTGTGGTGATTTTTTCAAGGGTGGTTACCATTAAGTAATAAAAAGGGTTCCTTTTATGAATATGAATACTACCATATTCATTGTAGTACTGTATCTTATGAGTGTTTCTTCACTTCATCGTCCTTTGCTACTGTAAATTTCCATCCTCTCCCCTATTTTTTTTTGTTTTTGTTGTCACAGTTTAAATTTGGTTTTATTGTGTTCTTGGTTGAGCTTTTACTTGTGGTTTTGTTTTGTTTTGTTCTTTGAATCTGGTTGGAAAACCCCCTTTAGTATTTCCTGGAGTTGGAGTTTTCTGATGATAAATTCCCTCATCTTTTCTGTATCTGTGAATGTTTTTATTTCTCCTTCGTATTTGAAGGATAGGTTTGAGGGGTATAGTATTCTTGGCCGAAAGTTTCTCTTTATCAGGACTTTAAATATTGGGGTCCACTCTCTTCTAGGTTGTAGAGTTTCTGCTGAGAAATTTGATGATAATCTAATATGCCTTTCTTTATATGTTGTATTCTTCTTTTCCCTGGCTGCCTTGGGAATTTTTTCTTTGTCCTTGGTTTGGGCCATTTTCATTATGATGTGCCTTGGAGTAGGTTTGTTGGGGTTAAGAAAACTCGGTGTTCTGTTTGCTTCTTGAATTTGAGGCTTTAGTTCTTTCCACAGGCTTGGGAAGTTCTCATTTTTTATTTCTTTGAATATATTCTCCATTCCATTTTCTCTCTCTTCTCCCTCTGATATACCTATTATTCTTATGTTAGTCTTTTTGATCTAGTCAGACAATTCCTGTAGGGCTTTCTCATTTTTTAAAATTTTTGAGTCTTTTTCTTCTTCTCTCTGTTGTGCCTCAAATTGCTTCTCTTCTATGTCACTAATCCTACCTTCTATTTGGCCTGTTCTATTAGCTAAGCTTGTTACCTCTATTTTCAGTTCATGAATTGAGTTTTTCATCTCTGTTTGATTTGTTTTTATAGTTTCAATTTCCTTGGTAATATATTCTTTGTGTTTGTTGAGTTGTTTTCTGAGCTCCCTAAATTGCCTTTCTGTGTTTTCTTGTATATCTCTGAGTATTTTTAGGATTTCTATTTTAAATTCTCTATCATTTAGCTCCAAGGTTTCATATATATTAAATTTTTTCTCCATAGATTTTTCCAGATCTATCTGTGCTACTTCTCTATCTTTTGTATCCATGATATTCGATTTCCTTTTTCTTAATGGTATCTGAGGGTAGTCTTGTTGATAGCACTAATGAGATTAATAAATAATAAAAAGTAAAAAAAATGGAAAAAAAGAAACACAAAACATACCAATAATAATTTATTATTCCCCTTCCCTTTTTCTTTCTTCTCTTTGCCTCCTCTCTCCTCCTCCTTAGGAAAATATTGTGTGAAATGTGAATTATATTATGCTAAATGGAACAAAAACTGCCTATAATGGAGGGCCTGAGTTGGGGTGAAGTATTAAGGGGCAGAAAAGGAGGTAGGGTCCCACAAAATGCAAAAAAGGAAAAAATTTGGGTCAAGTATAAAATGATTTGCTTGTAAGTGATGGTCGACTAAGAGATATAATGAGAGGGATAAGAGAGAAACAAGAAAAATGAAAAAAAATAACTATTGTATTAAGTGGAGCAAAAACTAAATAGAATGGAGATCCTGGGTTGGGAGGAATGCTAATGAGTTAAAAAGCGAAGTAAAAAGCACCCAAAATGCCACAGAAAAAAAACTTGAGTCCCAAATTAAATAATTTGTTCATGATTGAGGATTGAATGAGAGGAAAAGTAAAAGGAGGAAAGAAGAAACTAATATAGAGGGAGAAATAAGATAAAGGGGAAAAGGAAAAGTAGAAAAAAGAAAGAAACAAAAAGAGAGAGAGAGAGAATTAAGGGTTTTGGAGTGTAACCCTCATGGAGAGTAAGGAAGAAGAAAAGTAATAAAATGTAACACTTATGGGTAGTCTAGTTCAAGAAGAGGAAAGATTAAGACGGGCAAAGAATAAAAGGACCAAGGTGGAGGAAATAGAAATAATAATAATAAAGGCAAGAAGATGAAAGAAACAAAAAAAATAGTGTAACAAGTTATAAAGTCTGTTGATTTTTCTTGATTTTGACAGGTTAACTTCTTCTTCCTTTTTCTTTCCTCTCCCTCTTCCTGGTCGGTGACTCTGTACCCCAGGCTCTGCCCCTGTAGCATGCTTAGGTAGAGGTTTGCAGTTGATAAGTTTCTATGGTGATGTCATATATTAGGCTTCAGTTTCATTGGTAGTCAAGGCTTATTAGCATTTGCAGGTTCCGACCATGAGAGAGTCTGCTTTCCTGGAGCCTCTCTCCTAGTCTCTCCTTCCTGAATTAGCAGCCTGATGATCCAGCTATGAGGCTGCCGCTACCTCTGCCTTCGCCTTCAGTGTGTGGAACTCCCAGACGCTCCAAGGATACATTTTTCTGTGTCTGGTTGATGAACTTGTTGAAATTTTGGGGAGATTTGTCGGTCACGCTTCTCACGGCACCATTTCTCTGACATCACTCCCCTGAGTGCTTAATCTGAGTTTGAGTGTAGGACATTCTTTCCTGGGTTTTTATCTTCCCTAGCAGGACTGAGTTCAGATTATAGTTTATTTCTATAGTTTTCTGCAGAAATTAAGGACCCAATTCAATATTTACTTAAGGATTTGTGTTAGATGGATTAATGATCTAAATTTAAATTTAAAAACATGTGCATGTGTGTGAATATGTATGTGTAGAATAAAGGAGATGAATATTTTTATAACTTTTAAGGTGAAACATAGGAGGGTTTTTTTTCCCCCCTGTATTTTTCTGAAGCTGGAAATGGGGAGAGACAGTCAGACAGACTCCCACATGCGCCCGACTGGGATCCACCCGGCACGCCCACCAGGGGGCGATGCTCTGCCCCTCCAGGGCATCGCTCTGTTGCGACCAGAGCCACTCTAGCGCCTGGGGCAGAGGCCGAGGAGCTACCCCCAGCGCCCAGGCCATCTTTGCTCCAGTGGAGCCTCGTCTGCGGGAGGGGATGAGAGAGACAGAGAGGAAGGAGAGGGGGAGGGGTGGAGAAGCAGATGGGTGCTTCTCCTGTGTGCACTGGCCGGGAATCGAACCCGGGACTTCTGCACGCCAGGCCGACGCTCTACCACTGAGCCAACCGGCCAGGAGGAGGCCTTTTAAATGAAGTCAAGTAACTCAGAAGCTGCAAACAGAAAATATATAAATTTAACTACATAAAAGTAAGAAAAAAAACCTTTATCTTAAAATGTACAAGAATCAAAGTTAAAACTTAGTTAAAGTGTTTTATATACACATACACGTACATATCACATATTCTTTCTCACTTGTTTTTCTATAATGATAAATATATAGATATATAATATATAGAGATAGATATATAGATATATATCCAGTAATAAGTTATTATATCTAATATACAAAGAATTTATATAATTTGATAAGAAAAATGCAAACTAAATATCAGAAAATAAGCTAAGTAAGAACAGGAAAATCATAGAAGAATAAAAATCACCTATAAACAGATGATGTTCACATTCACTAGTAATCAAGAAAATAGAAATTCAATGACATTTAGAAATTCATCAAATAGGCAAAAATTTAAAACCACAAATAACATTCAGTACTATGGGATATGGGAAAGAACATTCTCATACATTTTTGCTGCAAATACAGTTTGTTGAGGACAGATTGGCACTGTCAAAATTCAAAGTGCACATATCCTTTTATAGTGATGCATTCTTCAGGGATCTGCACCATAGAAAACGGAGGTATAACAGAGGATATATGTGCTAAGATATTCACTGCAGCATTAATTGTAGTAGCAGAAAATGGTAATCAACCTAAAATATCTAGCAATACAGAACTATTAAAAAAAACCGTGGGATCATCAGTGGAATGCAGTGTAACCATTAAAAGGAGCTAAATCTATAGCACTGATATGGCAGCACATAGTAGGATGTCAATGAGTGAAAAATAAAATTAGTAACACATGTATATACAGCATAATTTAACTGGTGGTAGGTAGATGGGTGGATGGGTGATGGGTGTATGTGTGTGTATGTATTTGTAGACCAAAAATTTTTTTAAATGTCTGTGAAATATACACTGACCTTTCTAAAAATGGTTATAAATCTGAGGACTAGAAGTGCTGCATCAAGGGGAATTTTACTTTTCATTTTATGCACTTATGCAGTGCCTGCTATATTTCTTTTTATCACAAAGATGTAATGTTTTATAATGTTAAAAAAAAAGATATAAGCGCTAACCAACCCAGTCATTGACCAAAAGGAAAGAATTCTGTTAAAAGAACTGCTTTAAAAGAAGATATAGATAACTTTGACTAATGCAAATTAAATAAACAAATGGATACACCTCTTTCTTGCTACTGTATTAATTTTCTGTGTCTGGAATATTTATTTCAGTGATTTCTCTCAGTATTTAATTCATTGTGTTTAACTGATGGTGTTTTGGGGAATTTAAGGAAAAACTATTTTGTACCTATGGCCGTTATTAATCTCCCCCAATGAATTGATGGTGAGTGGGGAATTAGTAAAGCAGACACAGATCTGGAGAGTAGTCTTTGGCTTTATTATCTCCACCGCAATCTTTATTTCATATTGATAAAAGTTTGAGATCTTTCTGATTGTTCATTGTCATTCCTACTATTGTGATGAGAGGTAGAAACAAGCCAAACTGAAGTACTTCTTTCCTTCTACTAAATTAATTTCAAAGGAAATTCTTCAATCCAAGTAAATAAGTGAATGTGGGAGGAATAGAATTCTGACTCAACATGTCTATTTAATTGCTTCTAAACATTAAGATACATTATTAAGAAACCTTCACACATCATTAAAAAATCAGCCTGTAAAGAATGATTAGGTGAGACGTGAACTGGCTATAACCATCTCTGCTCACAAAACCCTTTTTAAGTTGGCATTAATATTTGCCTTCTACTCTTTTATTACAAATCAAGATTTATTGTAGAAGTATACCAAAAATGGCACAATAATAGAACAGATTCAGCTCAGGTTTTGAAATGTACCTAACAAACTCAACCTCTTGCAAAATAACTTTTTTATTCAAAATGGAACTGGGAATTGTTCAGCACACAATGAATCATCTTTTGGCAAGTACAATAGAATCTTTAGGGATATTTCACAGCCTCTTGTTCAATTGTTAGGATGTTTTTAGCTTTCACAGGTAGGAAAGACAGTAGCTTGTATAGCCATCATTTTGGTGCTAAAATTGAACAGTAAAGATTTTTCAGAGTTGCTGTTGTAATAGATTTTTTTGCCTTTTTTTTCCCCTTCCTGTTTCTTTACCCAGAGCTGCTTTGTCTCTCAAAAACAATCTGGAATTACTTAATGCTAATGTTTTCTGGTTTTACTATTTACCCAGGACTCAAATGATAAACATTAATGTGGGAAACTCCCTTTTCCTTACCTCATAGTTCTATATTTATTTGTTATCCTGAAAGAAGAAAAATGTGTCTTTCTCCGTTATTGTACTTCCTTTTTTTTAATTGACAAAAATTATGATTTTACTTTTGCTTTTTTACAGGAGGCTTTAGAGTTATCCCTGGATGATTCCGAAGTGACTGAGACCACAGCAACAACTGAAACGATTAAATATGAGTATCATGTCTTATATTCCTGTAGCTACCAAGTCCCTGTGCTTTACTTCAGGGCAAGCTTTTTAGGTAAGACCATGTTGGAAGCTGACTGTAAATTCATGACATTTACATATTAAGGCAGAAAGCAGATTTGGAACATTATTCTTAAGAGAAAAAGAAATGAGTTAAAAAAAAAAAAAAAAGAGAACTGTGGGTGAGGTAAGGTTTTACCAGTAAATTTTCTCATGCTTTAGAAAGAGTATCAAGACTTCAGAGTGAATGATATCATCCCAGCCATAAGTCTGATCTTCGGATTCTTGGCCTCCTGCCCAATGTTGACTAAGTCCCCTGGCCCTTTTCTTCTTTACTTTAAACAAGTAGGAACAACTTAAAGCTACAATGTTTACTTATTTCTAACACTACAGTAAGAATTTCTTTCAATGTCAATTGATCCATTAACACAAAGCCCATGCCTTTCCCCCAAATGCTGATAATTACTTTGAGAACCGTTTATCAATTAGTTTAAGCGATACTTAATATAGCACTAATATTTCCTTTGGCCGTTTATACATCTCCAGTGCTTTTACTTCCTGCAATGCTGTTACTCAACTCATTCCTCTTGCCAAGAAGGTGGAACACCCTGTCTCCTCAGAGGCCTTTGCTAATAAAGCTTATGGAATCGGCCACCGCATCAAGTCCTCACCCTGCAACACAGCCATAACTTTTCCGTTGGTGTTCTCCTGCGCGTGGGGTCAGCGTGAAGCTGCCTACCCTGTGTTCACCGACAAAAGGAGCCACCTCCCAGCCCACCCCTAGTCTATTTCTCCTTTTCTATCTGGCTTTATCTGCAGCATTTTGCATTTTGGACAGACTTCTAACTTTTTCAGGGTAGCTAAGACATCTGAATTTAGCCAGTGATATTTTATTTTTGATTGAAAAGTAGCTTAACTGCTTTGAATGTGTATTTGGTAGATTTAATCACTTGCTGCCTTATATTGTTTAATGGTCTCTAATTTTGTGGTGTTGGCGGTTTAACAAAGCATTTAGGATTTAAAACAGAAGAACAAATTTTCCTAGGCTCCCTGTTGAGAAGATTTTAATCTGAGGTGCAGTTCCTAGGAACTGACAATTTGGGGTAAATTTTCAACATGGGACATGGGGAATTGAGGACACTGAGGGTTCATTAATTCACAAAATCTTGCTGCGGATTTAGCCACATAATTTTGACAAGCCTTTAAAACACTCACTTTTCTCGTCATACCCTTTAGTTTGGAGCCCAGAGGTTAAAAGATGTTTTTTGTCAGTGAGCTGTGTTATACGAAAAAGTAAAAGAATAACGTTTATTTACCAGGGTGGAGGAAAATGTCTTTCTTGGTTTGGGTTTGCAGCGGGGTCTTAGCTAGTCTACCTTCCAGATTCAGACATGTTGAGGCTGCAGGTAGAGGAAATGGGACACTACTTCTTCAGCAGTGTACTTTCACATAATTAGTATTCACCATAAGCAGTTAATCACCAGAGAAGAGCTCCCAGAGACAAAACAAGTTGTTTAGCTTGTCAGCATTCGGGAATTGGAGGTGTTGAAACATGACTGCTTCTCACTGGAAGTGGTTCTCGCTGAGGCTGCTGGATGAGCTCATGCGTGTGCTTTGCTATCATGTGCGAACAGCTCCCCTTAGAGGGCAGCACGGTAAATTGTTCCTGCAAGTCCAGTTTATTTTAATGAAATCTGAATACTTCCTAAGATCTTTTCTTCATGATGGTTTTCTATTTCTTTAAAAAACAAAACAAAATATAAAAACCCGCTAGCATTCAAACTTTTAAGATTCCTTTTATTATGCTTAATAATGGGAAACCAAAGCAAGTCACTGATTTTTTTTTCTAGGTGGAAGCATTCCTTGCTCTAACTCCTGCCCATTTTGTATTGTATAGAATGAGTATTAGAAATTATTTAATTCCAGAATTCATTTAGTACTTGTTTAAGTACATTAAAATATTAAATTTCATCTTTGTACAGCATATTGAGTTTTTTTTTTGTGGAAAAACATGAAAATCGGTTTTCTTTATGTCATATTCTAATAATTTTTTCTTTTCCTCCTAATATAATGGGTTTTCTAAAAATGTATCATCTTTTACTCTGGAGTTATAAATTTTCATGTAATTCCCCTCAATCCATTCCCTTTTCCTGTGATAACTGATTTCTCCAGCTTTTCATCTGTTCATTAAACAAACCTCTATCAGTGTGGGGAATGGATTCCTGACATCTTTCTCTTATTCCAGGTCCAGGTTTTCATCTGTTTATTAAACAAACCTCTATCAGTGTGGTGAATGGGTTCCTGACATCTTTCTCTTATTCCAGGTCCAGATTTTTCTTTGTCTCATTCTAAAAGAGTTCGACCTAGAAAGGAGGATGACTATAAAATTTCTCGCCCAAGGGTCTTTTTTTGTTGCTTCAAAAATAGGTTCAGTTAGCCTTGTTTTTGACAGATATTTAGAATTTCTTTTGCATATCATTGCTAGTAAAATTTAGTTTCTCTGGCTTGCTCTGAATTTTCTTTCAGTACCTCTTTTTTTTTAAGGGAAAGCAGGTAGTAAGCATTCCCATTTTAATTGTCATTACTTTTTTGTTCTTAATAACTTGGTTAGATTCCAGAAGAAATCTTACTTTTGTTTCTTGACATGAAAATGCATTGGACTGTAATTATAGCTTATTTCTATATTATTGTGTCTACCAGGCCAATTATTGCCTAAGACTCAGCTAACATGCCACTTCCTCCTGTCACTCCCATGTAATATTGTATCATGTATCATATGCCACACATATCATATCATAGTACATTATATCATATATCACAAGTTGTACTATAACAGAATTATTTGCTTACTTGTTTTCTATCCAATGGTAAGCTAGAAGTCAGGGCTTTCATTTAAAAAGAAGAAGGAAATTAATAATGAGTACCTACAACCTCCAAAGTGATAAGCTTTATTCGTGGCTGTGTGTGTGTAGTATTTGTCTTATTCATTTTGATATCCACAGTATCAGCTGTGGTACAGCATCAACAGGTATTTCTTAAATAATGAGCCAATGAGGGATTTGTAATGACTTACAAATACAGCCCCCAAATGGAAGCATTGTGATGGCTCCCTGTTTGAACTACTCTGATAGGTGATATGGAAGGAAATAATGCTGTTGTCTCCAGGAGACTCAGGACCCAAACCATCTATATATCTCTACTCTTGTCAGATAATTCTCAGAGACTGTAGGGTTAGTTGACTAAGGAGACTGGGAAGTCCTGAAGACTCAAAGGTGGGCATCTAAAATGACAGGGCAGCTGCCCCACTTCTACAAACACATGTTTCTGTTTGACCTTGTAGGGCAGACAGTCACATGGAGACAGATTCTGCTTCTGGGTGCCTCTCATTTCTATACTTAAGCTTACAGGAGCAGTTTCATAGGGAGTAACATGGATTTAAGAGAAGACATATGGCCTTTCTGTAGTTCTTTTTTTCCCCTAACTACACTTGCCATCACAGGTTTGGGAGAGGTGGTGGGACAGGGTTAATGCCATTTGCTCCCCAGCAGTGGGTGAGAGGCAATTGCACTTCTGTCAATAATAAGTAGCCTATATTTGAATAGTGCTTTGTAGTTTATGAAGTCCATTTTTACAAAGCATTGATGTGAAGTACCCACTGTTTCTTTTTTCTCTTGTGTTTTTGAAGCACACTGTGTTACAGAATTGTTTGTATCAGGCTAAACACTTCCACCTACTCCCTATCATTTTATCAATGTTTTAAGTCCTATCTTCTTTTGGGGGACTTTATTTGGGGTCAAAAGCTGATGGAAAACAGAAATGTAGTAAGACTCTTAGGCATATATATAATGGCTTCACTGCGGTCTTAAGCTTATATATTTCCCCTTTTAGTAGAGATTTCGATACTTTAGCTTGAATTCTGACTTATTTCTTTACTGTTCCTTTTCTTTTCTTTTTTTTTTCTCAATCTCTACTGAAAAATGGACCAAGTGGTTCTTCTCATTTTCAAAATATTTAATTCTTTGGCTGACATATGGGTTCTTCTTGAGAACCGTTTTGACATATTTCTTTAATTAGTCAGATGGGCCACTTCTGAATAGGGATGAAAATATTTCTTCCATTCAACCACTGAATGTCTGTTTTTTCTGTAGAGTCATTCGTTCTGTTATTGGCCCAGGGAGTAAGGGTATAGAATTGAAAATGTAACCCAGATATTTTATGTAGAAGATTTTGTCCACTTGTTAAATGCCTGAAGGGTGCTCACAGAGAAATAGGGCAAAAGAAATAGTCAAAGAATAATTTTTTCTCAAAGGCAGCATGAACCAAACCAAGATAAAGGCCAGCACAGAGGGCAAATAATGGAGACTCTTGGATGAGAGCAGTGGTGACTCACCAGGGAGGAGGAGAAAGAGGCTTGCCCATGCTCTGGGACAAGAGGAAGCCTTTGGAGTACAAAGATAAGAATGACAGGAACACAGGAATGATGGGGGCTGGAGGAAGTTGAGAGTAAAGGTAAAATACCCCTAGCTGTCTTACAGACTGCAAGCAAAGGCAATGGTTGGCTTTTGGGAAAGGCATTGGGGCAGGGGAGAAGGGCACGTAGGCTTCGGCTGAGAAGAACATAGCATATTTGGGGAACAGGGAAAGGCCAGTTTGGAGTTGGGTTTTCTTAAGATGAACTGTGATAGAAATGGTTGAGAAGATATTTGAGATCAAATCAGGGACAAGATTATGGATGGGAAAGGATTGGAGGATATAAAGAAAAAGTGGAAGAGATTGAGCAGAAGTGAATGGGAATAAAGGAGGGATTTTCTAGAGCAAAAATTATGACTGAATGAAAACAGGAATAAATAAAGAATAAAATGTCAGTAAAAGAAATTTGGCTGTTTTTGTATTGTTATTAGCATTATGAATTTTTCAAATAATCTCAGTGAAAACGAGCTGTAAAAAACATTTTTCAGGGAAAAATTATTGCCAGTGGAGTGGGAGTTAAAGCAGCTTGTTGAACATGGGGGAAAAAGTGGATTAGGGAAGTACTTAAAGAATGAAGCAGAATGATTCTATTTAATTATTACAATGAGTGGTAAATAGAAAATAGTTTGACAGATAATTTAATTTAGAGTCATTTGTAGAAAAAGTTCATGTCTGCCACTTATATTTATGTAAACAGTTTGTAAATTTAGCCAGTCATCATAATGAAATGGAATGTGAATTTTGGGAGATTTGAAAGAGATTCTAGGGATTGGAGTGAAATATGAAGAGCAAACTGAAAGTTATTAAGAAAATAATGAAAAGTTATTAAACTAATACAAATATATTCAAACTGAAAAGTCCAAATAATAGAGAAAATTTAATCAGAATTGTCTCTTTCTTTTTTTATTCTTAATGAAAATTATTTGTTGAACCATGTAAATGTTTGAAACATTATGAAGAATTGGGGTTGAAATAGCATGCTCTGTTAGAACATGTAATGGGAAAAGAAATTTATGAAAAATCAATCCCTGATTTAAAAGTGTGTCAAAGAAAAGGTGGTAGAGAAATGCGAAACGAAACTACAGGGCCCTGAGTTGGCACAGAACACCACACACACAGAGCAGGTTTTACACAGATCCAGAGCACAGAACACCACACACACAGAGCAGGTTTTACACAGATCCAGAGCACAGAACACCACACACACAGAGCAGGTTTTACACAGATCCAGAGCACAGAACACCACACACACAGAGCAGGTTTTACGCAGATCCAGAGCACAGAACACCACACACACAGAGCAGGTTTTACGCAGATCCAGAGCACAGAACACCACACACACAGAGCAGGTTTTACACAGATCCAGAGCGCAGAAAGAGACACTAAAGGCACGTGATTTATTCTCTTACTTGCAAGAGATTATATATGCTTTACCTTTCCTGGATATAAGAATGTCTGTTTTGTGGTTCAAAAGGAAGAAATATTTCTTTGCTTACTCTTGGCAAAATCAGCCCTGCTTAAAACACTCATTAAAACATACATAGATGCCTACTGTGTGCATGGAATAAAAACAGCCCATTTTAAAAAATATACTGAAAAAAAAAAACACTGCACAACCTTTAACTAGTTTATTGCTTTTCTCCTCCTTAAAGTCATAGAGTTCTTCAAGTGCAAATACTGTACTAGGTGTCATGTTGAGAAGGTGGAGACTACATTTCCCATGGGAAGGTGAACATGCTGGCTGGTGGAACAAGGATAGTCAAGGTGCTGCTACCAGCATAATATTTCCATGTTCTGGGAGTAAGGAGGTTTGAACAGAGATGGAATCAGAGGGAAAGAGGCGTGGCAGAGGTGGAGGAGAGTCAAGAGGGATAAATGGTGATGGAAGGAGACTTGACTTGGAATGGTGAAAACAGGATACAATACACAATTGATGTATTATAGTATTGTACACCTGAAACCTATATAGTTTTACTAACCCATGTCACCCCAATACATTCAATAAATAAAAACTAAAAAATTGCTATTTAAACAGTGATGAAAACTAAAACAAAAATAAATAAAAGACTTTGTGAGAAGCAGTTACCAGACAGCCCCACAAACATATTCATGTATCTTTTTTAGTCTAATGGACATGCTTTGGCTTTCCTTTGAAAATGACTCTTGAAAAATTGGTTTGAACGTGTATATGTAAGTTTTCTCTCTCTGTCCTTTCAGGTTTCCCTTCCTGGGGACAGGAAAGGAGGAATGCAGGGTAGGGCTGGCAATTATTTTCTCACCAAGGAAACCAGACACTAATCAATCTGAAAATGGCTTAACTCTTAGAGTTTTGATTTGAGAAGCTATGGAAGGTTTCCACCTTCTAACTACTACTGTGTTCCCCAAGAGGTACAAAGCCTTGCCAGCATGCCGTTTTTGAGGGAACTGATAGTCACCTAGGTCTGAAGGTCTTTACTATGAATTTCATAAAGCCCCCAGGGGAGGGCCACAACAAAATTTGTTTTGATTGAGAAGGGAGAAGTGGCAAAACCAAGCTGAGTGGATGAAAGATGATGATTGGTAGAGGAACTATACTGCAAATTCAAGTGGGACTCATATAAAACGGAGTGTGGTACACTCATGAAAGGGCCTCAAGCGCCCCTGAGACATTCCTAAAAGAAGATGAACAGAGCTGTTTTAACTGTGTAGCTAAGAGAACCAGGTTCCCAGCCCTTCTAAAACTAAACGCTTGGCTTTGGGAAAGTCACTTCAAGTATTGTATTTCCCTTCTGTCCAGCTTTGAGAGTGCTCTGGATAAAACTTCACCCAGGAGTGAATTCTGCATTTTTCTCAGAATGGTGATGAGGAAAGACAGTGGGTCTGAGATTCCTAGGAATGTGTTCCTAGTGTCGGCTCTGCCTCCAGCAGCTGTGTGCACACCAGCAGGCCAGCTGACCCTGTGGGCTTCCTGCTTCTTACCTGTGAAATGACAAAGCTGAACTAAAGAATCCAAAGATCCCCCTTCAGCTTGAAGATTCGGTGTCTGGAGCTATTCTAATCATAGAGGAACTGCATATTTATCCCCTTAAAACATTTTCAATAGCAACAATCCATGATTATGAGCCTGAGGAGATAGGAGAGGCAGAGAATGAACATTTGTGAACCCAATGCCACTTATTAAATATCAGAAAAAAATTTACCACCAGACAGAAACAAAAAATACAAGTGCTGGGCTTCAGACCAACAGGCTTGAATCAAAATCTAAGAATACTTAACATATGATTGAAAGTAGAATGTCTTCTGCTTGAACCAGCAGACCCATGTTGATATTTATTTGGTGATATGGTCCTAGAGTCCTGATGAATAGTGGTATCTCAGAGTTGATGTCTCAGGTATCTTGTGGACTTAATGTTGCTTCCCTGGGACATTTTCTTATTTCTCAAGAAGGTCTTTAAGTACTTTGGCTAGGTTAAGTGTTTAATTTAATTTAAAGAAGAGGTTAGAACATCATACATTATTATAAGTTTCTTAACATAGGGTGTGGACAGTTTAAGCTGACTCAAAATTATTCCTCCTTGTTCTGTTTGTTGGGCATTTTTCTCATAAAACTAGATTGTAACATTCATACACTTTGTTATGTAATTAAAGGACATCTTATATTTATTTTCTACTCAAAATTACTAAACAGATATCTAACATTTAAAAAATTGAGGCTGATAATTTGGAAAATAATTAATAAGCTGATGTTTTAAACCATTTATTTGGGCTATATTAGTTAAGTTTAGTTGGTTACAAAAAATTGAACTTGACCATGATAAGCAGAAAGAGACTTATTGGAAGGCTAGATCATAGAGTCCACTGAAGGCATGAAAATGAGAAGATGATGGAATGCCTCTTTGGGACTTTTAGTGGCTCCATCTTCCACTTATTTTAGAATTTCTTTCCAGAAGTATGTTTGGATACTGACGAATCAGATATCCACAATACCTTCATCTGCTTAATACTATGGATTTATGTATGAATATGAGGTTTTTATTATTTTTTTTTTTTTGTATTTTTCTGAAGCTGGAAACGGGAGGCAGTCAGACTCCCGCATGTGCCCGACCGGGATCCACCCAGCACGCCCACCAGGGGGCAATGCTTTGCCCATCTGGGGTATCACTCTGTGGTGACCAGAGCCAGTCTAGCGCCTGAGGCAGAGGCCATGGAGCCATCCCCAGCGCCCGGGCCATCTTTGCTCCAATGGAGCATTGGCTGCGGGAGGGGAAGAAAGAGACAGAGAGGAAGGAGAGAGGGAGGGGTGGAGAAGCAGATGGGTGCTTCTCCTGTGTGCCCTGGCCGGGAATCGAACCTAGGACTTCTGCACGCCAGGCCGACACTCTACCACTGAGCCAACTGGCCAGGGCCTGAATATGATGTTTTTAAAATATAATCATGAATCACTTAACTAGTGAATTTTTATCATGATTGTTCAGCCTTTATTCTTAGTAATAATTGTGCGAATTGCTCTAGATTAATGTTTAATGTTCACCTATTCAACCACTAGAAAATGTTAATGTACAAGGCAAGAAGATGCTTCTGAAATGCAGAGATGAGTAAAGGAATACAGGGATGGATGATGCCCTCACAGAGCTTACAGTCTAGTAAGAGAAATAAGCCAGATCTGAAATTCACTGTAATAAGAAGAATATGTTAAAGGTTGTAAGAGAGGTAAAAATTGCCACCAGCCAGAGAGTAGATTGGTGTTTCCCAGGAGCTGGGAGGGTGGGGGAAAAGGAGAGATGTTTTCAGTTATAAGATGAATAAGTTCTGGGGATCTAATGTACAGTATGGTGATTGTAGTTAAGGATACTGTATTACATACTTGAAGGTTATTAAGAGAGTAGATTTTAAAGGTTCTCACAGCACACACACCAAAAAAGGGTAACTATGTGAGGTGATGGATATATTAACTAACCTTACTGATGTAATCATTTCCCAGTACATATGTGTATCATATCATTATGTTGTACGCCTTAGACTTACATGATGTTATATGTTAATTATATCTCAGTAAACCTGGATAAAAAAAATTGCCACCAGGGCTCAAAGGGCAGTGAGTACCCTGGGCTGGCATAATCAAGAGAGGCCGTGGCTGCTGGACTTGGGTCTGTCCATGCAGTGATGAGGGAATGGGCAGGCCACGCTTAGAGAGAAAACCAGGAAAGGCAAATTCTAGATAATTCAAGGTTAGGCGGTATTGGTGGAGGCTATTAGTGGTGACAACAACAACAGTGCACCTAATATATGTGTATCCCTTTCTGGTTGACAAAGAGCTCCTGAACATGGAGACACATGGAGACAGACACACAGGGGAGCGATGGAAGTGCAGGGTCTGGAGCTGGAAAGCCTTGGTTCTAATTTCTAGCTCTGCTGCTTCCTAACTATATGACCTTGGGGAACGTATTGAACTTTGTTTTCTTACTTTCATCATCTGAAAACAAAACTGAAATAATAATAATAAGACCAACCTCATAGATTTTGAAGAGTAGGCAAATACTGTATTTCCCCATGTTTAAGACGCACCCTTTTTTAAAAATTTGGGGTCTAAAAACTGGGTGTGTCTTATGCAGTAGTTGTAGATTTTTTTACATGCATTTCCTGCTTTTTTGCACTTGATGAATAAAACTTGAGTTCAGTAACTTTATGTAATACATCTTTTTTCAAATTTCAGGCCCCAAAATTAAGGTGGATCTTCCTTACACATGGGAGCATCTTATACCTGGGGAAACACAGTATGTGGAGTGGGCTTGACGCCTCTCAGGGAAACACAGTATGTGGAGTGGGCTTGTGCCTCTCAGCAATGCGGCCGAGTTCTGGATCGTGATCCTCACACTAACATTGTAAGATAGGAACAGTCCTTGCCCCACACACAGACATCAAACCTGAGTGCCCAGAGTTATTAAATGAGTTATTCAGAAGTACATGGAAAACTTAAGGAGTTGAGGCTCAAACTACAGCCCATTTTTGTTTTTTGTTTTGTTTTTACTGCTTGATGCTATCATGCAGCTGTCATTCAAATAACAACCAAAATTTAAGGCACACAAGTCAATTAGTTGATGTCATACATAACTAAAAAGAATCTGTACTTGAGGAATTTTCATTCAGATTTCCTGAGGTTAAGAGAGATACAAAATGCTAAAAAATGTATGTGGGGATAAATAAAAATTGCAGAATTAGCCAGTATAGAAGCTGATATGAATGCACATGAACAATTAACACTCATTTCATATCACAATGTAATTTCTTCACTGAGGCAAAAATGAGTTTTCCCCTTTGGCGAAGCATCGTCTCTACCTCACTGTGGTGCATGACACGAATTTTTATACCCTTCAAGCTCTCTTGAAGACAATATATTGAACAGTGACATATTTCATTGTGAAAAATCCACTCTTTCCTTTTCATTTCTAATGACCACATTCAGAACATTATTCTTAAACTTTCTCTACATAATTAGGCTTCCTCTAATCTTCATTTTAGGAATTATGAAACTTCAGTGAAACCGTGCACAACAGGGTGAAGGTGGCTTCAGCGTGCTTGCACTACAATTAAGTAGTGCTAGTGAAATATCTCCTGCTGTTATTTGGTTCCTACAAGCTAATAGCCTTGAGAAATTTAATTTAGAAAGCTGCACATTTTGAGTAATATATAGATTACTTGACAAGTAGGTTATTATTCAATCAAGAGAGTCTATATGAAAATGTTTAATTAAATGCTACTGGAAGTTGCTAAAGATTATACTTTTTAATTATTCTATTCTTCATCCAGTGTTTCTTCTTTTGGTATTGGCATTTTAGGTTGCTGACAGAATGTTCCTTTAGCTCCAATCTGTATTACCATTCCAGGTGATAGAGACACATAGTAGGTACTCAGTAAATGCTTGTTAAATAAATTACCTTAATTTACCACGCTCACTTTGTGGGTTGCTGCTGAAATTATTTTGGCTTCTACTTAGTTTTTTTCAAGTATGCAAGGGATTTTGCCGAGCTTCTCAGCCTCAGTGTGATTAATGAGATTTATAAGCAGGTTCACATTGGTGCTATTCAACATCTAGGGTCTGAAACTAGAGAGTTGTAGATTGAGTATGCTTCTGTCTCCTCTGACTGAGGCCAGACAGATAAAATAGGTCCTCCTAACAGTGCTTAAATTTTCTGATTGAAGATACTTTGAACTGAACATGAAGGCACATGATTTGTTACACGAACTTAAGCAAGTACTTGTTTATACCCATATTTTAACTTAAGCTAAAGGTTTGTATAGATACATAGATGATAGATAGATAGATAGATAGATAGATAGATAGATAGATAGATAGATAGATAGATAGATAATAGATAGATATATAGATGATAGATAGATAGATAGATAGATAGATGATAGATGATAGATAGATAGATATATAGATGATAGATAGATAGATGATAGATAGATGATAGATAGATAGATAGATAGATAGATAGATAGATAGATAGATACATAGATGATAGATACATAGATGATAGATAAATGATAGATGATAGATAGATAGATAGATAGATAGATAGATAGATAGATAGATAGATGCAAAGTTAGAAAAATTTTCAAGTGTCTGTTATATTGGATCTCTATTTTGTGATGTGGTTCTTTATATATTTGACTATCTCAGTGCAATGATTTCACTGAGATTTCTGAAGGCTCCCTTACATCTTTGAAATAATTAGCCACAATCATATTTAAATATAATTTAGGTGTCAGTAGTGTACGGCACGGATGAAGATATTGCTGATTAGGTCAAAATGTTTTGGTTTTGTGTGAAGGAACACAAAACGAATTTTTGTATGTCTTTGATCATGAAGGTGCTAAGAAAACCAATGAGCAAGGCTCAGGAAGAGAACTCACATCATAATTTGGTAAATCATGTTTGTTATATCTGTGTGTGAGGGACAAAACTGTATTACCCAGATCTTCTAGAGTGTAAATGGTCAGCAAAGAATGGAGAGATTGACAGCCTTGTCCAGCTAACTTGCACAAGCACTCATTTAACTATAATTAACACGTGTTTCTAAACTGTTCTGTAAATGCAATAGAGATGAAGTCACATCCATTCACTTAAAATGCACTGTTCTCGTTATAGCAAGTGGTAGCATGCTTATTAACATGCATACAGGAGTTTTATGCATCTTTTTTATGTTTTGAAATTATTTTTAACTCTTTGTGATTATCATTCTATGACCAGATCATTTTTTTTAATTCCTGTATTTTAAAAAAATGTTTTTATTCATATTTAGATAGGAGAGAGAGAGAGAAAGGGAGAAGGAGAAAGCATCAACTCCCATATGTGCCTTGACCAGGCAAGCCCAGTGTTTTGAACTGGCGACCTCAGTGTTCCAGGTCAGTGCTTTAGCCACTGCACCACCACAGGCCAGGCCCATTAATTCCTGTATTCTAAGGTGTTAATTATTATTTCCTTTAAGTTTAGTGTTGTTTGAAAACTTATGGCACATAACCTCAATTCTAGCATCAAATATAATGAAAATATTCTATGATATTTGTTTTAAGTGTCTTCACATTGTTGCTATGTGCTGATTATTGCATTTTGTAAGAATGTTGTCCATAGCGTATGCAGGGTTTTGACAGTGATATTATCTAAACCATTAACTCTATACTTAGATTGTTGACTGAATTCTTTTCAGGAGTAAATTAAAACCATTACTGATTACTGGATATTAAACCAGGATTCTTCTCTAGATTTTCAAAGTTTTTCTCTGTCTTAGAGGAAATTAAGTTGAGGAAGAGATTCTTTCATTTATTATTTATTCAGTGAATATTTATGAAGCATTTGCAATGTGTCAGTGGGGCTGAGAACTACACAGCTGGACTGCAGTGGTGAAAGGATGGGCCAGTCTTTGCCTTCAGAGGCAACATGGGTTAGCAAGGAGAGCATGGAATTGTGAGTCCTGAGGCTTGAATTCCAGCCCTAGTGCAGTCATGAACTGGTGCATACTTTTGGCAGATATATATTTCCTAAGACCTTGGTTGCCTTATTTATAAAATTAGTAATTGTACCAGCTCTGACTTTTTTTTACTATACAACTTGATTTCTTCTAACTTTGACATCTGGAAATTATTTTTTATCATTTTTTTATTAAATTTAATGCAGTGACATTGATAAATCAGGGTATATATGTTGAGAGAAAACATCTCCAGATTATTTTGACATTTGATTATGCTGTATACCCCTCACCCAAAGTCAAATTGTCTTCTGTCACCTTCTATCTGGTTTTCTTTGTGCCCCTCCCCTCCCCCACCCTCTCTCTCCTTCCTTGCCCCATCCCCCCCATCCCCCCATCCCCCCACCCCCCATTATCATCACATTCTTGTTCATGTCTCTGAGTCTCATTTTTATGTCCCATCTATGTATGGATTCATATAGTTCTTAGTTTTTTCTGATTTACTTATTTCACTCCGTATAATGTTATCAAGGTCCATCCATGTTATTGTAAATGATCCGATGTCATCATTTCTTATAGCTGAGTAGTATTCCATAGTATATATGTACCAAAGCTTTTTTTTAATCCACTCGTTCTCTGATGGACACTTGGGCTGTTTCCAACATCTGGAAATTATTTTTAAAGTTTGTCATATTTTTATAATTTGATTATTTTATTTGCTATTTGACACTGAAGTACTTAAGATCTTCTCCTCTTCCAACATTAGCACACGCACACACACACGCATACACACGCACGTGTGTAGTGCTTATCTTTGGGGGAAAATTTGGTCCTACTCTGTAAATGTGTTTAGAAAACAATATAACATCCATACTGAAGGCAACTTGTTTTTAACTTGTAGTGAAACATGACATTCAAATGTTAATTGGATGAATAAATCTTGTTCATTTTACAGACATGGAAATGTCAATGGGATAAAACTATTTATCACAAGATAATGATCTCCTGCCACCAGATAAATGCCAAGATGAAGATACTTATTGAAAATGTATCAAAATATTCTATTGCTATTTATTGAAAATAAAGGTTGAGAAAAAGTTCAACTTCTCAGGTCAAACATGAGAAATGCTTTGTCTATGGTATTAGTGTATTATTATATCAATCACAACATGCATGGTATAGAAACATGGAAAAACTCTAAGAAATAATGGTTTCTAAAAGAATCCTTCAACTTCGCAGTATGAACATAACTGGAATAGTGCAATGGGGGCTGGGAGGAGACAGTATTTATTTAGCTCTTACTTCATGTCTGACACAGTCCTAAATGTGTTCACTGATGTAAGCCTCATAAGAACAAAATTTGAAAAAAATTACTATCCGCATTTTACAGGTAAAGTTAAGAGCAGAATAATTTGCACTCACAGAGAATGTGCAAATATCAGAATTCAAATTCAGCCCAGACTCCAAATCTTTCCCCTATCCTCCCCCCCCCCCCCATCCTAGGCCATATCTCTAAATATATGTATAAGTCTGAATACACTTTTAGTTTGGTGTCTTGTCTGAGTAGATTATTTTTCTAAGTTTTGTTGCATTTGGTAATGAACTATTTCTTTGTGTCTAATGATTTAATATTCTGATGAGTTTTCTTTAAATGATATTGTCCACATGCTTAAGGAAAACAGCATACCCATAAACCCTGAGGACTCGATAGCTCTGAATGAGTCAAACAGCACTAGATTTTAGCAGTAGCGTAGACTGTCTTCTTTTTAGCACTGTGTAGTTAAGTCTTTAGGTTAAATCCCTGCTTTCTTTTCTGAATATACCAGTAGGTATCTATTTTTTCATTTTACTTATCTTCTGCCATAGTGGTCTTCATAAAATACATTATTTCAGTAATTGAAGCTGTTTAAAGAAAGACCAGGGGAATTATCGTTCACTAAAGCTTTTACTAACCTCTTCATGCCAGCCACCCCCAATATCCCTTTCTCCACCTGCCAGAAACAGTGGATGTTTATGTCCCCCTTTTCTGGATCATCAGAGAACTGCAGTTTTCCTCTGTCAATGACCATTTTCTTTCTACCCAGTATTTTAGTTATTAACATTCTATTGATATACTTGTCATAATTTCCCTAGTAGTAAGGCAGGCTCCTTATTAGGAGAAATGGTGTGTTTTTCTTCTATTCCATTTGGTATCCAACAGAGTGTTTGAACATTACAGATCCTTAGTCAGTGACAGAGTGAAAGAAGCATGTTTATTTTAAGGACTACAGGAAGTATTAAGACGTCAGAGGTATCCATGGTACACTCTTCTGGATACGGACCCTGTGTAACTGGTCCTTTGCCTATGCTTGAATCTATTAGTTCTTTATAAAACACATTTGGGCCCTGGCTGGGTAGCTCAATTGGTTAGGTAGTTTCCTGATATGCCAAGGTTGCTGGTTTGATCCTGGGTCTGGGCACATACAAGAAATAACCAATGAATGCATAAATAAGTAAAACAATAAATCGGTGTCTCACTCTCTCTCAAATCAATAAATTTTAAAAAAGATAAAACATTTGGATTTTATAGATTTTGTAAAATTCTTGAGACATTGAATGAGCAGATAGTTTAACTACTAGATGGTTACAAAGGAAAGAGATTTGAATGTTTAAATTTATCTCAGGAAGAAAATAGTAATTCATATAGCACTCTTTTGATATACAGATAGTATATATACTAGTAAGGATTTTTAAAAATGTCATAATAGTCTTGCGATAGTTTTAGATAGACACCAAGCACCATTGTATCACACAGATCACTAACTGGCAGTCTTTGCTGTGTGCTTTCACAGATGGAAGGCCTTTATCTCTGCAGGATATATGGGCAGGAGTTCATGCGTGCTATAAGACGCGGTTGCAGCAGGGACCCTGGGACACTATCACCCAACAGGTTAGAGTATTTTCATTTATTGTATGTGATCCTTTTCCTCTGCTCATTTTTCCATCTAGTTCTTTCTTCCCTACTCTTTTTATTTTACTCTTCTACATACTTACAAGTTGTAATTCAATGACAGTTTCCTTTAAAAAAAACAACAACAAAAACTTCCCAGGCCCAGGCTTGGCTTAGTCTTCCTGTAATTAACTCTCATAACAACCTGTAAATTTCTTGATAGTGCTTATCACTTTTAAATATATGTGGATACTAAAAATATTAATCTGTCTTTTCCACTCTACTGTGTGCTGTCACGTGGATAGACATTGTTGGTTTTACTCTTCACTGTACACCTAGAGCCAGCACAGTTCTTAAATATGATAAGAGTTCAATAAAAATGTATTAAGTAAATGTGAATAGAAGTTAAGTTGGCATATACACTAAAAAATAGATGATTTAGCTAATGTTACCTCTGATATTTCAAAATTTTACTTGTAGATGTATTTGCAAAAAAATTAATTTTTAATTAGTAATAGTTTTGTAATAGTGATCTAAAAAAGCAGTGAAAATAGACCTGTAAAAGTAAATATAAAAGTAGATTTGCAAAAGTAGAGAAAATAAATCTGTCAATCATATATGTCATTATTACTGCCTTGCTAAATCAACACTTAATTATTTTAGAAATTTAAAAATACTCATCACCTTGCAACCAATCATGGTTGCCTTAAATATAATTTTTACTTATATCAAAATCTTATTTTTCCAAGGCTCTGTTAAGCTTAATCAAAACTTCCTTTACAAATGACAGTTATCAACCATTAGCATTTTTATGCCCTCTTATGTGTTTGATCATAATAATGATAGTTTACCTCTCAATCAACATTAGAATACTTAGCATTTTATAAGTAGTTCTTTGACAGTTATTACAAATGACCATTTTTTACGTTTTATATGAGGACAAAACCAGGTTTAAGTATATATATCTTTCACACGGTCTGTAAGGCTGGGTGCTGTGACCAGGCAAGTTCACAATGAATTCGGGCTGACGGTAAAGAAATTGTGGGGCCAGAAAATGGTGGACCATTCCATTTATTAGAGTCTTGCAATGGAGGACAAGCAAGCAGGTAGGGAAAACTGCTTCCCTCTCTCATAGGACTCACAAGCAAAATAGGCCTTGAGACAAAATGCTTTCTCTGGCAAATAATAGCAAGCAATGGCCCCTCCCAATGGCAGTAGGCAATCCGCATTCTACAATCTGCCGCCCTGATGGCAAGCACCTTTAGCCTTCATAGACTATACACACCAGGTGCTGCCCTGGGCTCATGCACCAATAAGGCAAAGTATAAGGCAAGCCAGCCTAACACACTTGTAACACACTTGTTTGCCCAACTTTCCATGCCTTTAGGGTTGCTCGCTTCACAATCTCTGCTTCCCAATCTATGCAACAGGTATCTTCCGGATGGTCCCCATGTGAGGAGTGAGGTACACTACATAAACAAACAGACTACAGCAACAGCACAAGTTATACAATTACCATAATCACAAAGGTGCCCGTCACAATGTCCTCCTGAGCCTCTGCCCAGGTGCTAACTGGAGGCCCCCCTCTAGCTCCCTGCCCCACGGTAGGTGGGAGGGCCTGTAGAGTCCATGGACACCATAAAGTGTCCTGGATGTGTCTCTGCAACTGGATGAGATCAGCTTCGGTGCAGGAGGGCCTCCACCAGAGCTGCCCCCCCAATCAGGGTCTCTCATTCTGTCCAAAAGTGGCATGTCCCTCCAACAAGGGAGTTGGTGCTCCCCTCTGGTTGTAATCCAAGAGTCCATTACACTGCTCAATGATCAGTCCATGATAGCCTAGCTGTCTGCAAATCACCAAGGTAAAGGTCCATTACAGCAACCAGTCATACAGCTCTTTAGTAACGGACCTCAGCACTTTCCACAGCGTGCTGTCCATTGCCACAAGCCCCATCCAAACCCCTCAACAAGCTCACAGGGCCTGGCGGGGTCACACACATTCAAGGCCTGTGTCACCTTAATAGTTCTTACTGCTGCTGCTGTAAAAAAAAAAGCACCTATTACCTTCTAATGCCAATACCTGCTGCACATTAGAAGGTAATGAATGGATTGTCAGTTCCACATGGGGCCTCATGCTTCCCTGCTGGTCCCTGTTAGGTGGGCCTCTCAGCCTTCCCCCTATTCAAGCAGGGACAGTGAGTCTTGGGGCGCATTCTCCTCTCCCACAACTGTCTCCAACAAGTAATCTTGGAACCATGCAGCCTGCTTTTTCAGTGGCTGGAACTTCTGTTCTGGCTCAAGCTGCCACCAAAGCTCCAAAAGAACTTTACTAGACCTGCCATCCAGTTTCTTCCTGTCTGTCCCAGTTGCAATCAGATCTACCCACATCTGTGTTCAGATAACCTTGACCAGCCCATTTCCCTTGTTAGTCAGGTGGGATGGGGCATCACGGGCAGCAGCCCGCACAACTTTACCGTTCTGTGCTGTCTCCAGCTCCCCCAAATCTGCTACTATCTGCATAACCACATTGATGGACTGCCCCTGAAGCACTCTAGGCTGCTGGGTTTTTACCTTCTGGGTGACCACTGGCCAGGCTCTGAGTCTGTGGATGGGGCCTTCAGCCCAAACATCCTGATTGTCTGAGAGGAGTTGGAAATGCCTGCTTCCAATTCAGAGCTACTCCACCTGCATGGATGATGCTTCTTTAGTGATAGTTTCAGCTCCTATGGCTTCCAGCTTTCAGCCTGAAGCTGAGACTCGAGCTCTTGAACCCACAGTTGTGTCTCCACCAACTGTCAGTGCCAGTGTTCTGCTTCTAGAGAAAACTGGAGCCCACAAACCTGTAACTCCTTCTCCAGAGATGGCTTCAGTTCCAGGCACCATTGGCACTCAGCCTGCACCTCACACTGCAACTCTTGAACCCTCTCGGCTTCCTTCTGTAGCTCTTACTCCAGATCATGCTGATGTTGATGCTCAATCACTTCGCACCAGGCTGTATGAAACATCCAGCCCATGGTGAGAACCATGTGCTGGAAAACAACGACCACTCCTTTATTGCGCCCTTCAAGGACCTTGGCGGCTCCATACCAATCTGATCCAAATCCTGCCAACTGAGCCAGAGGTAACAGCAGGTGCCGTGGCCATGCAGGTTCCCATTGGATTTGGGCAGACGATAAAGGACCTGTGGAGCTGGAAAATGGTGGGCCATTCCATTTATTAGAGCCTCACAACACAACGTTGGACAAGCAAGCAGGCAGGGCAAACTGCTTCTCCCTCTCAGGACTCACAAGCAAAACAAGCCAGGGACAAAACCCTGTCTCTGGCAAACAATAGCAAACAATAGCCCCTCCAAATGGCAGCAGGCAATCTGCAATCTATCTGCAATCTGCCACCCAGAGGGCAAGCACCTGCAGCCTTACATAGACTATACACACACGGCACTGCCCCATTGCTCATGCACCAATCAGGCAAAGTACAAGGCAAGCAAGCCTCACACACTTGTAACACACTTGTTTGCCCAACACTGCCCCTCAAATTAAATAATTTTTTCCTTTTCTTTACCACTTGGATCCTCCTAGATCAGTGGTCCCCAACCCCCGGGCCACGGACCGGTACCGGTCTGTGGGCCATTTGGTACTGGTCCGCAGAGAAAGAATAAATAACTTACATTACTTCCATTTTATTTATATTTCAGTCTGAACGATGTTTTATTTTTTTTAATGACCAGATTCCCTCTGTTACATTCGTTTAAGACTCACTCTTGACTCTTGTTTCGGTCACGTGATACATTTATCCATCCCACCCTAAAGGCCGGTCTATGAAAATATTTTCTGACATTAAACCGTCCGTGGCCCAAAAAAGGTTGGGGACTACTGTCCTAGATCAAGCCCTATACCCCTACCTGAAATATTAGTAAAGCCTCCTACCTCTAGTCTTCTGCTCCTTTCCTCTTTGCCTCTTACCATTAGTCATGTTTTCTTTGCTGTTTTTTATCTTACCTGGGTGCAAACCCCAGAGGCTATGGCATGTGGTCTAAATCAGTGGTCCCCAACCCCCAGGCCGTGGACCGGTACTGGTCCGTGGGCCATTTGGTACCAGTCCACAGAGGAAGAATAAATAATTTACATTATTTCCATTTTATTTATATTTAAGTCTGAATGATGTTTTATTTTTTAAAAATGACCAGATTCCCTCTGTTACATCTGTCTAAGACTCACTCTTGACGCTTGTCTCGTAAGTTCGACAATTATATTTTAAAATACCACAGTTTTTATGCCGGTCGCATAATTTTATTTTGTGCATTTATTCGTCCCACCCTAAAGGCCGGTCCGTGAAAATATTTTCTGACATTAAACCAGTCTGTGGCCCAAAAAAGGTTGGGGACCACTGCTCTAAATGCCTCAACTGGCCTTTGGTGGCTGCCACTCCCTGTCTCTGACTTACCCTTTCGAGCTTAACTTCTACTTCCCTTCACACAGTCTCAGCTCCTGACAAACATAGCCGTTCATTTCCCTGAACCTGTCTTTTGCAGTTTGTTCTTGGATTTCTTTCCAGTTTTAATACTATCCCTGTTGCCTTTGTTCTGTCTTTATATTTCCTGCTCTTGTTCTTTCCCCATGTTCCTTTCCCTGACGCCCCCCCAGGTCACAAGGATGGCCTCCTCTGAAATCCTAGTTATGTCGAACAGGCATGGAGTGGTTGCTGTGAAAAGAGTAATGAGATATATAAGCAAATCAGCCGTAAAGATTTTTGGCAAGAGCATTTTATTTTGTTCAAAATATTTTAGATTGACCTTTAACTATGTTAAGGTGAGTGCCAAGAGTTTCAACGTCCAATGTCTTGTCATTGACCACAAGCCATCCAAAAATGTATACTGTAACATCAGAATCCACAGACCCCAGAAAATGTTTTGTGATAAGAGTGAAGGAAGATGGCAAACGATAGAGGAAAAGACCATCCAAAAATATATATGTTTAACTTTAGTGTCTTTTTTCTTAGCTTCCTATCAGTTATGTTTTCCATTATGTTCCTTAGCCTAATTCTTACCCTTTTTCTTTTCTATTTCCTTTTTGTCTCCATTTCCTTATTGATCTCCTCAATGCAAGTTTATGGCACAATTTCTGGTAGTCTGTGCTATTTTGTTTTAATCCCACATGTCTCTGTTTTGACCCATGTCATATGAACAAAATTTTGAACTGAACTCTGTCTTTTTAGTGTCCTAATATGATGTTATGAATAGATTTCATTCCATTATTTCATTCTATTAATAGAACTCCTAAGTTTCTACATCAACCAAAGGAAGTAATCTGTACCTTTCTTGTTCTTAGTGGAATTAATGTCTTTCAATTTATAAGCATTTAAGTGTCATATAGATAGCCTATTAGTAGAACATTTTTTTCCTACCTACCATAGCATAATAAGAATGATCAAATCTGATAAAAAATAAGCATTATTATTCCTAACACCAAGTGTAGACCCACTTATTAGGAGGGATATTTGATATAACCAACTGTAGTACAATTATAACATTTAGATGTTCTGTTTGAATTTGTCTTATTGGGATTGATTTGTGGACAGCTATCCCACTTTTTTTCTTTTTTTTTTTTTGTATTTTTCTGAAGCTGGAAACGGGGAGGCAGTCAGACAGACTCCCACATGCGTCCGACCGGGATCCACCCGGCATGCCCACCAGGGGGCGTCGCTCTGTCTCGACCAGAGTCACTCTAGTGCCTGGGGCAGAAGCCACGGAGCCATCCCCAGCGCCCAGGCCATCTTTTGCTCCAATGGAGCCTCGGCTGTGGGAAGGAAAGAGAGAGACAGAGAGGAAGGAGAGGGGGACGGGTGGAGAAGCAGATGGGCGCCTCTCCTGTGTGCCCTGGCCGGGAATTGAACCCGGGACTTCCGCACGCCAGGCCGATGCTCTACCACTGAGCCAACCGGCCAGGGCCTATCCCACTTTTGATAACAAACTTCATGTAAACCTTAGAATTGCTTATCACAGTGTCTCTGTGGGCACTAAGGACAAGAGAAACTCGTTTGTTACTATTACACTGCTTGGTATTTGAAAATCATTGTGAATATTTTCTTTGGAGGTCTTGGCTTTTAATCCCAGATTAGCCAATGTGTTGGTATTTATGTGCTCTTCTTCTTCTTTTTGTGACAGAGACAGAGAGAGGGACAGATAGGGACAGACAGGCAGGAAGGGAGAGAGAGAGAGAGATGAGAAGCATCAATTCTTCATTGCAGCTCCTTAGTCTCCTTAGTTGTTCATTGCTTTCTCATATGTGCCTTGATGGGGGGGGGGGGCTACAGCAAAGCGAGTGACCCCTTGCTCAAACCAGTGACCTTGGGCTTCAAGCTAGTGACCTTGGGCTCAAGCCAGCAACCATGGGGTCATGTCTATGATTCCATGCTCAAGCCAGCGACCCCACACTGAAGCTGGTGAACCCACGCTCAAGCTGGATGAGCCGCGCTTAAGCTGGTGACCTTGGGGTTTTGAACCTGGGTTCTCTGCATCCCAGTCTGATGCTCTATCCACTGCACCACTGCCTGGTCAGGCTTTTATGTGCTCTTCTTTGCTTGAGATCTTTGAGTGGATGGGTCTTCATTTTTGTAAGGCCCCGTGTGGAGGAAAAATGGTGAGATGAAGGGGAGATTGTGATACAGCATGAGGGGAGGATGAGCTGATAGAACATGGGTGGGGGGCAAAGGTAGGTTTACGGTTGTGAGTAAATGAAACAATTTATTCTTGTATTGTTATTTATTAATTATTGCATTATTTTCCATATGAAAGACTTTAAACCTACTTTTACTCCACCCCATATTGGTGGCACCAAATAGTTGATATACGGTTTTGCAGAATTGTACCAAAGAAGCATTAGCTTGCAGATGAACATGATAATAATACCCTGTCCTCTAGAGTGGCTTGAAAACAAAAGCAGCCCCCACATAATATAAAGTGCATTTCAGTTCATTTTCAAGCTTGATTGTGCTTTCATAGTTTGTTGCTCTTCATCTTTAGTAATGACACTTCTGTTCTCTCAGCATTTGTCTTGATGATAAGGACCTGCTCTTATCAGACGCAAACCCTCTCTTTTGAAGACAAGCCACTCATGAATCTGATACATTTGATTATAGTGATTACTTACCTGCTTTTGTCCAACATTACAGACTACCTATTATCTAATCCAGCAGCCTAATAAAGACCTTCTGAAAGAAAGTTAACAGATGCCTAGGTTGGATCTGCCTATGTTGGTAGAGTGAATATTACAGTAATGATCACTAGAAGGTGTGAGATCTGTGTTTTAGGTAAAGAGCTCCTATGATCTCAGCAGAATCTAAAGTCATTAGATTAAAAAGCATACTTTCAACTTTACTTGAAGATGTGTGAGTTTATGTATATGGGTGTGTAGTGACCAGATAAGCAGCTTTTTCTTACTGTTCTCTTTTTATAAACATACAAAAGTAGAGATGATGGTATAATGTATTTACAAACTCATGGCTGATCATTATTATTATTTTTTCACCCAATGTGGAATTTTTTGGAAGCAAATCCTAGACATCATATTATCTCACCCATCAATATTTAAGGAGATATCTTTAAAAGGCTCTATACCAATGTTTATAGCAGCTTTATTTCTCATAGCTCCTGGAAACAACCCAGATGTCCTTGAGAGGGTGGATGGTTAAACAAACTGTCATGTATTCTTACCATGGAATATTACTCAGCAATGCAAAGAAACCAACAACTTAGATGAATCTAGGTAATTATGCCGAGTATAAAAAGCCAATCCCAAAAGGTTGCATAGTGTATGATTTCACTTATCTATCATTTTTTGAAATGACAGAACTATAGATTGTAAAATGGATTTGCCAGGGCATTAGGGAAGTGTGGGTCGAAGTGGGTATGGCTAGAAAAAGCAACAATGAGGGAAATATTTTATATCTGACTGTATCAATGTAAATATCCTGGCTGTGATATTATACTATAGTTTTGCAAGATGTTATCACTGGGGGACTGGGTGAAGGATATGAAGGATCTCTTTGTATCATTTTTTACAGCTGCAAGTGAATCTACCATTATCTCAGCATAGGGTAGATGATGTTATATTGAGCTTTATACTTGAAACCTGTATGGTTCAGTAAACTATGTCAACTCAATAGATAAAATATAAATTAAAAAAATAAAAAAGGTAAGGACTCTTAAAAATATAACCACAATTCTATTGTCACAACTAAAGATTTAAATTTCTTAATATCTTTTAATAGCAATTGATGTTTTTATTTTTCTAATTGTTTCATTATTTTTTTACACCTTCTTTGATGAGGATTCAAATAAGCTTTACACATTAAAATGACTAACATCTCTTAAAGACATATTGAATCTAGGATTCTCATTCCTCTTTTTTTTTTCCTTACAGTTTTTTTTTTCAGAAACAAGTTTATTTGTCCTACAACCTAGAGTATTTACAGTCTGGATTTTTTCCCTCTAATTGCATCTGTGGTGTTGTTTAGTGTTTCTCCCTGTATTTTCTAAACTGTAGGTTAGATTTTTGAGGATTTACCAGATTCAGGGTTAGCTTATTGGGAAAGAATCCTTTATAGCAGTGATCCCCAACCTTTTTTGGGCCACGGACCGGTTTAATGTCAGAAAATATTTTCATGGACCATCCTTTAGGGTGGGGTGGATAAATGCACAAAATAAAATTATGCAACTGGCGTAAAAACTGGTATTTTTAAATATAATTGTCGAACTTACGATATTTATTGGGCTAAGTTAAAGGAGGAACTAGCATGTTCTCATTATTCAGGCTGTATTTAAATTTGTTATTCTGACAACGTTTCATGTTATTTATTCTTTCTCTTCAGACCGGTACCAAATGGCCCATGGACCGGTACCGGTCTGTGACCCAGGGGTTGGGGACCACTGCTTTATAGGTTCTGGATACTTCTACCAGGAAGCACATAAAGTCTGATCATTGCTCTTTTTTTTTGTGATGTTAGCAGCCATTGATGATTACTATGTAGATTTATTAATTCATTAGAGGTTGCACAATGGTGATGTTCTAATTCTATCATTCATTATTTATTAGCTGGACTACTTCTGTCATAGGACAGTTTCCCTCACCAGTTTAGGTACCTGTGGTATGCTTTGAATAGAAAAGGCAGGATAAATGCTTGATTCTTTCTCTTTATATTCTATCTTTCAACATAATGAGTTGGTTCTCTAGCATCCTCCTGTGGTAACCAAGAATTATTTTTTATGTATCTTTATGAGCTCAGGGATATAAAAGTTGAATGCATTTCAATTAATAGTAGTGATTCTCTTTATTGATGCTCTATTTGCCTTATCTTTGGCCAGTAAAAGTCTCTCTACCTGACTCCTGAGCTATTTTGATACAATCCAAGCAGTTTTACTGGCTTCTTGCATTTTGGTGTGGCTGTTGCACATTCCTTCCAGACATTGGAGGGTTAGCCATTTCCCAAGGAGTCTTGCTTCCTTTCAGAGCCTTTATCTAAGTGCCGGAGCCAGGCAGAGTAGATTAGACTCTGAGACCACCACCTACGAGCTGTATGACCTAGGACAAATTATGAAAACTTATTTTTTTATTAAAGATAATGGTAAAATCTACAGAAAGATGGTGGGAAGACTAAGAAAAAAAGATTTTATATAATTAAAAAAAAGAAGATTGAATATAAAGTTCAACTTGTATTATATCTCCTTTCAAATATATTCTTTTTAATACCTGAACTGTGCATTTTGCACTTGGAAACCAAGACTTTTGAGAAATATTGTTTCTCATTCCACATACCCAGGGAAGGTTGTCTAAATACAAGTAAATGAATGGCATTGGGTGGGTAAAGGTGGAAAGGAACTCGATGATTATTTTTTCTCATATAATCCTATGCAAGTTCTGTGCAGGAACTGGCTCAGATATTTGTAGAGTGTAATAAAAGGAGCCTATGCAATATCTGTTTTTCACACATCAAACTACTGATTTTCTTTTGTAGACTTTAGCATGTTTAAAATAAGCAATATATAATAATTACTTTCAGTGAGTCTTCATTATATTTCCATGATAAATCTCTCAGAGCAAAAAAAAAATCAAAACAATAAAAATACAGAACTCTGTCGGTACCTTTTGGTGAGGAGATTGCTTCTGACTTTCAGTGATACAGGAAGTTGCTGGTTAAGGGTTCTTAAATAGTGAAGCTTGATATGTTGCCTGGTGATTTATAATGATGGCTGATGAACTGATGATTTAATTCTGCTTCCTCTAATAATAATCTTCAGTGCTCAAGTAGAGTTCCAGTTACTGGTTTCCTCCAAACTTAGTCTCCCTGGAGTCTTTACGCATCTCTTTCACACAACATCTGATAACTGACTTCTACCTGTTCCTATTTTAAATAATATTAACAAAACTTCTAGGTGTTGGTATAGGTCTCAGTGGGTATTTCCTGATGGCTTGTAATGACATCAATTTAGTGCACCTGGTAGGATCGGTGTGAACTGGAAGTGGCTTAATTCTTAAATGACAAGAAAATTAAAAAATCTTTATGGATTGCTGCCGCAGCTTCAGAATCACTGCCAGTTTCATCGCGGGCTCTTTTCATAACTGAGTTTTAGTTAAACAGGATTGCAGGCCTCATGGGATTGTTTTATCTGTAATGTGCTGTTAATGTGTTGCTTCTAAGTTTCTAGGTTTTCATCCTGGAATTAATAATTCGCTTATGGGTAGGGTCATAGTGTAAATGTATCTGTTTAGCCCATATAAACATGTCTCATGTAAACAAAGATGTGTACCATCTTACAAACTTTTGTAGAAATGTTCCAATTTTTTTTTTTTTCTGTATTTTTCTGAAGCCGGAAATGGGGAGAGACAGTCAGACAGACTCCCGCATGCGCCCGACCGGGATCCACCCGGCACGCCCACCAGGGGGCGATGCTCTGCCCCTCTGGGGCATCGCTCTGCCGCGACCAGAGCCACTCCAGCGCCTGAGACAGAGGCCGAGGAGCCATCCCCAGTGCCCAGGCCATCCCTGCTCCAGGGGAGCCTCGGCTGTGGGAGGGAAGAGAGAGACAAAGAGGAAGGAGAGGGGGAGGGGGGGAGAAGCAGATGGGCGCTTTCCTGTGTGCCCTGGCCGGGAATCGAACCCAGGACCTCTGCACGCCAGGCCGACGCTCTACCACTGAGCCAACCGGCCAGGGCTGTTCCAATGTTTTAATAGTAGTGATTCCACATACTTTCCTCTTTTAAGAGAATGAAATATGCTTTCATTGTTGTATGTCACATTCTTTGGTATGGTAATAATGGCAGTGTTATTTTTCTCTGTTTCTGGTAGTTGTTGTTTTCAGGTTGTCAGTCTGCACATGCACTGTGACTTTTAATATTATTATATGCTGATGCTGTGGGCACCTTACATCATCAAAGTACTTCACTTCCCTTATATTTTTAAGACTCAATTCAGAAATGTCTCCTGTCACTAACACTCCATTGTGCTTTTCTTGTTTGGGGGTAAAACACATTTTTATAAATTTGGTTTGTTCCTTAGACTTTCCTTGCAATTAAGAAATATCTGAAACTCCTTTCTCATTATCTCTTAAGTAGTTTTTCTGAAAATTTTATCAGCTTTATACCCTGGAATGTTTTCGGAAAGTCTTAATTTCATACTAAATGCTATTTAGGCATTGGTATATTACTTTCTTATCCAGCTTTTGCTTTCTTGAGTTTTATGACCTCTAACCACTAATTAAGTGTCCAATTAAGCTAAATATAAGGAAGGGTGATTTATTATTTAAGACCCTTGTCCTATTCATTCCTAAGATGTTTTGTTTTGTTTTATTTTAATGAGCATTCAAGATACATAGTTAAATAAATGTATTTTTTCTCCTGGCCAGTTGGCTTCATGCCTAGAGTGTCAGCCTGGTGTGCGGACATCCCAGGTTTGATTCCCAGATCAGGGCTCACAGAGAGGCAACTATCTGCTTCTTTACCCCTCTGCCTCCTCCTTCTCTCCCTTTTCTCCTCCCACAGCCAGTGGCTCAGTTGGTTTAAGCATCAGCGCCAGGTGCTGAGGATAGCTCGGTTGGTCTGAGCATTGGCCTTGGGCACTAAAAATAGCTTGCTTGATTTTAGCGTCAGCCCCAGACAGGGGTTTCCAGGTCAGTCCCAGTTGGGGCACATGCAAGAGTCTATCCCACTGTCTCCCCTTATCTCGCTTAAAAAAGAAGAAAGAAGAAAGAAATGTATATCTTATATTGTAACTAACCAGATTATACTGGTGTATTTGGGTTTTACTTCTTTAAATCAAAGTTTGTTTCAGGAGGTAATAAAAGCAAGAGACTGGTTAATGTTCTGTTTTATGTATATCTCGTTGAGCAGAATATTGCTTAGCTTCTTGCCATCAAAGTTATACATAAGCCTTGAATTTATATAAATGCTTTCTTTAAGGAATTTCCTAGTATTTCATTGATCCTTGGAATTTCTGTTCCTAAGAAAAGGAGCAGTGAATAAATGTAAAAAATAAAATACCATTTAAAATATTTAATAATTAAAATTGATATAACTCATCATAACATTTCATTTTGATAAATACCTACCATCAATTTTTAATTTTTAATAAACAGCTCCAAAACTTAAAGTTTGAGTAATATTTATATTCTCATTTCCAGTTTCTGAGAAAGGTGATTGGCGGTGGGAAGGAAAGCAGCAGTGGGGGCCGGTGGAGCCACTTGGGGAAGCGGAAGGCAGTGGGAAACAGACTTTGCAGATGCCCTCATTTGGGTAGATTTTGAATTCCTTGCATGGGTAAAAGCTTCTAAAGAAAGAGAATATTTTTCAGCCTATTTGGGCATAGTAGCTGCAGCACAGACATATTCTACAATGCACTCATTGCACCGTTTCTTCATTCCGCTTCTGACCCTCTTTGGCTTCTCCTTCACCTGTTGGTTTCCTAATTCATCTCCATGTCAGCTGCAAAATTCCCCGTATTATAGTTGCAATCTATATTTTATAGTTTAAATTTTGGCCAATAAATAGAGCTAATGCCAAACATACATAAAGTAGTTGTGCAAATAATTACAATTATTTTATTGTATGCTGTTGTTATTTTATTCAGTATATTAATTTATTTCTATTTCCTCTTTATTCAATCTGAAATTCAAAAGTACTTCAAATGGTGTATGTACACTATAATGGAATATAAAACATATACTGTGGGAGTGACATCAAAGAAATGGTACCATGAGGGGTGCTCCCGATTATCTCCCCTGAAATTTCAGCAAATTCAACAACTAAAAACAGAGAAGAAATCTCAAGATCACCTGAGATATACACACATCAGACAAAGGTATGATTGAGCGAAAAGGTGGCTGAATATACAGTGTGTCCGTAAAGTCATGGTGCACTTTTGACTGGTCACAGGAAAGCAACAAAAGATGATAGATGTGAAATCTGCACCAAGTAAAATTAAAACCCTCCCAGTTTCTGTAGGATGATGTGGCAGCATGTGCGCATGCGCAGATGATGATGTAACACTGTGTATACAGCGGAGCAGCCTACAGCCATGCCAGTCCAGATCTGGATGGTACAGAGGAAAGTTCAGTGTGTTCTGTGGCTCGCTAAATTCGAATCAGTGACCAAAGTGCAATGTGAACATTGCACTTTTATAATGAAGCGCCATCACATAGGAATAACATTACTCAGTGGGATAAGCAGTTGAGGGAAACCGGCAGTTTGGTGGAGAAACCCCATTCTGGTAGGCCATCAGTCAGTGATGAGTCTGTAGAGGCTATACAGGATAGCTACCTAAGGAGCCCTAAAGAATCTGTGTGTGAGCCCACATTGAACTGTACTGAGTAGGTATGAAACTGGGAGAGTTTTCCTTTTATTTGGTGCAGATTTCATATTTCTATCGTCTTTTGTTGCTTTCCTGTGACCGGTCAAAAGTGCACCATGACTTTACGGACACACTGTATAATCCACTCTGAAGGAAATAAGACAGAGAATGGTTTTTTTTTTCACTTTCCTCACTGATCTGAGGAAGAAATGCTTTTGTCTGAAGCCGAGTGAAGTGGAGAGTCGGAGGCAGAGGGAAGGAGCAGTGCTGGTGTGGATGATCAAGCAGAAGGAAGAACATACCAGCTCTGCCTGAGATAATGGATGCGGGGCGAGTACGGATGACAGGCTCTGACAAAGGTTACTGGTGCAGGGTGCCTGTGGGAGCCAGTGCCAGCAGTTTTGTGCACTCTCGGTTCTGCGATCACGGGCAGTATGCAAGTGGCTCCTTCTGGCACCATTGGTGTGGGCATATGCACTTGGGATGGAGGGCTTAGCCCGAGATTATCAGTGATAGACCAGCGTCTTTGTGCATTCCCAGCTCCATGACCATTAGCACAGGATGTGTGCAAGGGCTGGGATCCCTGGGCCTGGGACTGTCAGGACGAGGTTCCTCTGCGGGCCTGCATTCCCAGCTCTGACTAAGATTACAGGCACTGTCCACCTAAGTGGGTGGGTGCAAGACTCTGTGTGCATTGCTGAAGTGGTGGGGACTGGGCTTGCATGTGGCTTTCTGCAGGCTACCAAACAGTGCACAAGGGAGAAGCCTGTGGAGATTAGACCTGTGGAGCACTTCAGATGTAGACATGCCTGGGGGCCCTTAGAAAGGCGATTGATCTGCAATCAGCTCCCAGCCTGTGGCATGCTGAGTTGTGCTAGACCTGCCCACCAGTCCTTAGAAAGGTGCTAGATTGGCAATCGGCTCCCCGCCCTGCCTTCTCTCACTGGCAGCTCTGGTTGGCACAGCCTTACCCAGAACTGTGCTTTGAGTGGTACTGGAGGAAGGACCTCGCTGCTCTGAGAGCCTCTAGCTCTGCAAGCAGTGACTGAGGCGAACCTCACAGCTAAGTCTCCAGGCTGCTAGCTCAGGTGGAAGAGACGTGGGGAGAGGCACCTGGAAAACTGAATCTTCCATTGTCAGAGCTTCCAAGAGACACAACAGCAAAACTCTGCCCAAGAGCCAAACTCTGCCCAACAGCAAAACTCTGCCCAACAGGGGCAAAAGCTATAATACAGTGCCACCTGCCAAAAAAAAAAAAAAGAAGAAGCTGCCTCTCAAAATCAGGAAAAAATTACATTTTTATAACTTTTTTTTTCCATTTTGGTCATTTTATCTTCTTTCCTTTTTATTCTTTCCTTTTCCTTTTGAATTTCATTATCCATAGTTGACACATTTTTCATTCTTGATTTTTATGAGGGTTTCATTTAAAAAGTCTTTACTTTTTTTTCTTTTTCTCTCACTTGATCATCATTGAACAAGAAATTATTATATTTTGGATTCATATTTTCCTTTGTGGCATTTTGCATGTTTTTTACTTCATTTTCTATATTTTTGTCATCTTTCCTCAGTTCCTGCTCCTTGTTCTCTGTAGTTTTGTTCCACTTATCATTATAGAATTTTCATTTTTTTCACTGTATCTTTTCCATTTTTATTTTAATTTTTTAAATTATCTCTTATTAGTGTTATTAACAATATCACTCTCAAATGCCATTAAAGAAAAAAAATCAAATATCATGGATACAAAAGACAGAGATGTAGCTCAGATAGATGATGAAAAATCTCTAGAAAAAAATTTCAATTGCTCAGAAAACTTGGAGTTAAATGACAGAGAATAAAAATTGAAGTCTAAAAATATTCAAGGAAATACAAGAAATCACAGAAAGCAATTTAGAGAGCTCAAAAAACAATTCAATGAACAAAGAAGTTGAAACTATATAAAAAGGAACCAAACAGAGATGAAAAACTCAATACATGAACTGAAAAATGAGGTAACAAGCTTAGCTAGTAGAACAGGCCAGATAGAGGAGAGAATTAGTGACATAGAACACAGGCAACTAAAGATACTACAGAGAGAAGAAGAGAGAGAATTTTAAAAAATGCGAAAGCCCTACAGAAATTGTCTGACTCCATCAGAAAGAGTAACATAAGAATAATGGGTATATCAGAAGAAGAAGAGAGAGAAAATGGAATGGGGAACATATTCAAACAAATAACCGATGAGAACTTCCCAAGTCTGTGGAAAGAATTAGAGCCTCAAATTTAAGAAGCAAACAGAACACCGAGTTACCTTAACCCAAACAGACCTACTCCAAGGCACATCATAATGAATTTATCACAAACCAATGACAAAGAAAAAATCCCCAAGGCAGCCAGGGGAAAGAAGAATACAACATATAAAGGAAAGCCCATTAGACTATCAGCAGATTTTTCAGCAGAAACTCTACAAGCCAGAAGTGAATGGACCCCAGTATTTAAAGTACTGAAAGAGAGAAGCTTCCAGCCATGAATACTATATCCATCAAAGCTATCCCTTTAAATATGAGGGGGAAATAAAACATTCACAGATATAGAAAAGATGAGGGAATTTATCACCAGAAAACCCCACTTCAGGAATTACTAAAGGGGGTTATTTGACAAAGAACAAAACAAAACAAAATCACAAGTAAAAGCTCCAACAAAATCACAATAAAAACAAGATTAATCTTTAACAACAAAAACAAAAAAAGGGGAGAGGACAAAGATTAGCAGTAGCAAAGGAGGATGGAGTGCAGAAGCATTCATGAGATAATGTACTACAATGAATATGATATATATCCTTTTTATTACCTAATGGTAACCACCCATGGAAAAACCACTACAGAAACACATAGCTTAAAAAAAGAAGAAACAGAGGAAAGAAGTATGGAATACAACTAAACAAAAACAAATGACAGAAAAACAAAAGAGAAGAACTAAACAAGATACAGAGCTATCAGAAAGCAATATATAAAATGGCAATAGGAAACCCTCAAGTATCAATAATTACATTAAATGTAAATGGATTAAACTCATGAATAAAAAGACACAGAGTAGCAGAGTGGATCAAAAAAGAAAATCCAATGGTTGCTACCTTCAAGAAACACATCTAAGCTACAAGGATAAAAACAAATTCAAAGTGAAAGGTTGGAAAACAATTCTCTAAGCAAATAATATTCAAAGAAAAGCAGGTGTAGCCATTCTCATCTAACAATGCTGACTACAAGACAGCAAAGGTAATCAGAGACAAAGATGGTCATTTCATAATGATAAAGGGGACATTGAATCAAGAAGACATAACACTTAATATATATGCACCAAACCAAGGAGCCCCAAAGTATATAAGACATCTACTAACTGATCTAAAAATAAAAACCGAGAAAAATACAATCATAGTTGGATACCTCAGTACACCGCTGATGGCACTAGATCATTCATCCAAACAGAAAATCAGTAAAGAAATATTAGCCTTAAACAAAACACTAGAACAATTGGATATGATAGACATCTACAGGACATTTTATCCCAAAATGCCAGTGTACATTTTTCTCCATTGTATATGGAACATTCTCAAGAATTGACCATATGTTGGGCCACAAAACCAACATCAACAAATTCAGAAAGACTGAAATTATACCAAGCATATTCTCTGACCACAAAGCTTTAAAACTAGAATTCAATTGCAAAAAAGTAAACAAACCCACAAAAATTTGGAAATTAAACAACGTACTTCTAAAAAATGAGTGGGTCAAAGAAGAAATAAGCATAGAGATCAAAAGATACATCCAGGCAAACAAAAATAACAATACAGCATATCAGAATCTCTGGGATACAGCAAAAGCAGTAATAAGAGGGAAGTTCATATTACTACAGGCTTATATGAACAAACAAGAGAGAGCCCAAGTAAACAACTTAACATCACAGCTTAAGGTGTTGTATCGGATCAGCAAGAAACAAACGTCTTGCTACATGATCAGTTAGCCAGATTAGGGAGTTTTTAGTTAACCAGGTGCATGGACCACATGGAGACCTAAGTCATTCAAATCAAACTGGCGGGGAACACAGTTTGGGCTGGCTTTTAAAGGGAAAATTACATACTGACTGAGGAATGGGGAGGAGAGGAAGCATAGCAGTAAAACAAAGCAGTGAAACAAGCTTTCTTACAATGTTTATTTATAGGGTTAATTCAGGGAGAAACATTCTGAGAATACTTGCAACTTTGCATAGCTAGCCCAAGGTCACAGTTTGGGAAACTAGCCTCTCAAGGCCAGGAATAGAGAGTCTTTTCAGAAAAAGTAAGTTCTGCTAAAAGTCTCTTTGTTTTAGAGAAAGTAAGTTTTGCCAAAAATTACTTATGTTGAGTCTTTTTCACACTTCATTCCATACTGGTTTTAATTAAATTTTAATCAAATCATTGATTTATTTTTGTTTTTATTGCTATTTTCTTGTATTGGTGTGTATTAACTTCTGATTACTATTAATTTGGTAGAGTTTATCCTCTCTCGAACAAACCTTGTTATAAAATTGATTAAACATGGTCCTACTGTCAGACAAGTTAAAATCAAAGTAAGAGGACCAATTGCTGTAGACAAAAGGGTAGTGAGCCATGATGATCAAATAAACATTCTTTGGAACCAATTCTCTGACTGTTCAAATTCTTTTTTTCTCTTTTCTATGTTTGCCCTAACTAAAGATGAGATTTCTTTAATTACACTAGAATTATTAGCATAGAAACAAGTTTTTCTTAATGCTGCACATAAGCTACCTTGTTGAAGGAAAAGTAAATCTAAGCTTCAATTTTGTAAAATTATTTCCTTTATCCAAATTAACTTGATGTATAACATTAGCTAGAATATATAATAGAGGCTTATTCTATTCCCTAAACCTTTTTTTTCTTTCTTCTTTGTACAAACTGCTTACAACCTGCACAAACCTTCTGCAACTTACATAAACCTTAGCTTTCATGAACTTCTTATCTATTCAGAAATAACTAGCTTTCATAACAACTAATTTTTTTCTTTTCTTAAAAGTACATTTATATTTTACACCTTCTATTATCAAAACTATACAATCCCTTTTTAATCAGAACTCTTAATTTTTAACCTTTAGGAACAGCTTAAGTTAGCAATAAGCAATTTTCTTTTAAAATATGCTTTTTGGGGGATGTCCTCCCTCTAAGTAGCTTGTTGGACACATGATTAATATTTATAGGTTACTTTACAAGGGTAGCTATGAGTACATATATATTTTATATTTACCTTGTAGCTTCTCTCTTAACAAATGGACTTATACCTAACTTTTTAATGACTCATAGCAGCACATGTATTAAATCTTAAGATGACTTGCTCTGGCCTTCCCCCAATCCAAGCTCCCCCCCTTCCCACAGTTTAATTATGAAGCACTCCCACAGTGAGGGTCCTCAAGCTTCTTCCATGTGTAGACCAGCCAGTTTCTGGTTTGTGGCTGGAGCAGGGCATGTCATCTTTCTCAGGGTCAACTTAGAGAAGTTGGTGGGATTCGTTTGCACCGTCTCCGAAGGGGTCTTCAAGAGAGCCTAGAGAGAAGGGGTGTCTCCCTGCCTAATACAATTCTATATGGGGTGACTTTTTCTCAGTAAGGGGTGTATTTAGCTTCTAGCAAAACTAGGGGGAGAAGGCCAGTCCAGTTTTCACCAGTTTCTAAAATGAATTTAGTTAGGACTTCAGAGCTTGGGACAAGTTGAAAGAATGAACCAAACTCTGAGGCCTCTAAGCACAATGTAATTTCTAATTAATGTTTAGTGCCTTTCCTACTAGCAACAAGTGTTCTGGTAAAGTCACTAAAATTTTTAGAGGCCCTAATGGTTTTAGAGCGACTTCTTTGGCTGCCTTATCTGCTGCCTGATTTCCTTTTGCGTCTATTGAGTCCCCTTGCTGGTGCCCTGGGCAATGAATAAGGGCTACAGTTTCCGGCAACTAAGTGGCTCCTAGTAAAGCTGAAATCTCTTCTTTGTTTTTAATGTCCTTACCAGCAGATGTCAGGAATCCTCTCTCCTTATAGATTGCTGCATGAACCATGGACAGTAGCAAAAGCATACCTACTGTCAGTGTAAATGTTGACCTTCTTTCTTTTGGCCCACCTCAATGCCTGGGTGAGAGTGATAAGTTCTGCCTGCTGAGCCACAATCTCATGGGGCAAGGCTTGGGCCTATATGGTCTCATTAGGAGTTACTACAGCCACTCCAGCATCTCTAACCCCATCTAGGACAAAACTGCTGCCATCAGTGAATAGCTGTACTTCTGCATTAAATAGAGGTACATCAGTAAGGTCTGGTCTTGCAGTTTGAACAGAGTCTAACACTTCAGAGCAGCCACGCAAGGGGATGCTTCATTCTTCGTTGGGCATCAGGCTTGTTGGGTTGATAGCCTGCACCTGAACAAACTTGATGCAAGGCTGATCTATGAGCAGGGCTTGATACTGCATGATCCTATCATTAGATATCCACCTTTCTGGAGTTCCTCTAAGCAAAGTCTCTACTGCATGTGGGGCTGTCAGGAACAGTTCTTGCCCCATGGTTAGTTTATCTTTCTCCTTAACTAGTATGGTAGAGGCTGCTATGGCTCTGAGACAGTTTGGCCATTCAGATTCAACAGGGTCCAGCCACTTAGAGAGGTAAGCTATAGGCCTGCGCCATGGCCCTAAAGTTTGAGTCAAAACCCCTTTTGCTACTCCCCTCCCTTGCTTTCGTGAACAAAGATCTGGGAAGGTTTGGTAACAAAGCCAGGTCAGGGGCCTCAGTGAGGGCCTTCTTAAGCGTTTCAAAAGCTTCTTGTTCCTTATCTGTCCAAATTAACTCTTGGGTTCCTGCTATACAGGAGTACAAAGGCTTGGCTATCTCTGCAAACCTAGGGATCCACAACCTGCAGTATCCAACTGCCCTGAGAAATTCTCCAACCTCTCTTGCTAGTGGGGGTTGGAATTCAAAGGATTGCCTCTGTACAACTGGAAGAGAGAGTACGCTTCCCTGCCTTAATGTGGTAGCCTAGACAGGTCACCTTAGAGGTGCAGAGCTGTGTCTTCTTAGCTGACACTCGGTACCCCAGAGTCTGCAGTGTTTGTAAAAGTCCCTTAGTGGCTGTTTGGCAGCTTACCTCCATTTCCACAGCTAGAAGCAAATAATCTATGTACTGTAGTAGCATTGTGCCCTCCGTATGTTCCTGGCAGAAGGTAAGCAGGTCCTGATGTAATGCCTCATCAAAGAGGGTCGGTGAATTCTTGAAGCCCTGTGGTAATCTGGTCCAGGTTAGTTGTCCTAAAATGCCTGCCTCTGCGTCATTCTACTCGAAGGCAAAGATGGGCTGACTTTCAGGGGCCAAGGGAATACTGAAGAAAGCATCTTTCAAATCTAAGACTGTGTAAAGTTTCAAGTCCAGTGACAACAGGCTTAAAAGTGTGTAGGGGTTAGGCACAGTTGGGTGTATTGTCTCAACCCATTTATTTACCTCACGTAAGTCCTGGACTGGACAATAGTCTTTGGTGCCTGGCTACTGGACAGGCAGTAAAGGAGTATTCCATTGGGATTGGCAAGAACAAGAATACCAGCTTCTAACAGTCTTTTACTATGAGTACTTGCTCCCCTGAGAGCAGTCGGAGAAGGACAGTGAGAACAGAGAGAGAAGCTCTAGTGCTAGTGAGGAAATCTACTGGGTAGCCTCCCACTTGTAAAGACTTAACAGGTGTGGAGACCTGGCCCCGTCAGGACTCCTTTAGATTAAGGATTTTTGAGATCTGCTGTAACTTTCCTTTCAGCTTTGGACCATCTTTCCTCTAATGTCCTTTTTCTTTACAATAAGCACACTGATTTCTGCTTAACTCAAGTTCCCCATTCTTCTTATTCTGGTGTTCTAAAACAGCCACAACTACCTTTGTCATTTTCTTAGTCTGTTTCTCCTCAAGGGTGTCTCTGTTATTATATAAACTTTCTGAGCTACTTCTAACAATTGGAAAATTACTATCTCCGGGAATCCTTCTAATTTTTGTAGCCTCCTCCTGATACCTGGAGCGAACTGTGACACGAAAGCGTAGTTAACTACCCTAGCATTTTCTGGTGCTTCAGGGTCTAGAGGTGTGTGGACCCTGTAAACTTCTTGCAGTCTCTCTAAGAAAGCTGACGGAGTTTCTTGGGGGCTCTGGATAACCTCTGACACCTTAGATAAATCCATGGGTTTCTTAGCAGCTCTCCTGATCCCAGCTAATAGAAACTGGTGAAAAGTGTTCAAAGCCTCCTGACACACAGTAGTGTTAGGATCTCATTTAGGCCGGACAGTGAGTAACACCTTATCAAGGTGGTCCCAGCTGTCCTCCTCAGAGCCATTTCTCCCCAGCATGACAACTTTTCCTGCCTCTGATTTGATTCCTTCTCTCTCTTCAGTAGTAAACAAAGTAACTAAAAGCTGCTCGCAATCGTCCCAGTTGGGGCGATGTGTGTACAGCACAGATTCTAACAGTCCTGTTAGAGCCTGAGCTTCTCTGAGGCGGGTGGAGCCAACAGAGGAGGAAGATATGGAGGGGGCAATTCTGAATCTCCCTGAACAGCTTGTAAAAGAGGGACCTTCTTTTCTGATTTGGGGGCTGTTGCTAACAAAACATGATGACCATCTCTGACAGCACAGCCTTTCAGCCAGGGAGGGGGACTCTCTACTAGAGCCCTGCACTGATCTGTATATGGGAACTGGTCTGGGTGGCCCGGAGGCTTAGCTATTACAGTCCATTTAGCTCTGACATCTCTAGGATCTAATGAGCTCTATTTTGGCCACTTTACCTCAAAGGATGACCATTCTACTTCACAAAGAGTTCGAAGTCTCCCCTTGCTTAGTTTTATACCATAATCATCAGAAAATCCAATTTTGAAATTCTTAAGCATACACTCAAGAGGAATTTGACTCTTACTTTGCCCTTCCCCCATTGTTACAAACAATATGAGTACAAATGAATTTCTCAAGACCACAAAAGGAATCATGAACCGAGGTTTGTGCCAGTTTTTTAAAATGTCCCCCTTTCAATCATATCCTGGAGAATCAAAGGACAAAGAACTTTCAGACAAAAGGGAAGGGGGTGCCCGTGGAGAGCCACAAACTGTAAACTCAGGCTCAGGTGCCTGAGCTCTTTATTCACACAGTCACTCAGGCGTATTCAACACAGAGACAGACTAACAAGACAAAAGCAAAGAACGAGATCTCAGCAGGAGTAAAATCAGAGAGGGACCCTTGAAAAGAAATGTCCTCTATCCAGAGAAGAATGCAGGAAGGAGATCCCGAAGAGGGACCAAACCAGGAGATGTCCTTTAGGATATCCTATAAAAACAAACAAAAGCAGCAAAACAGACAGAGGGCAAACATATGAGAGCACCTCCAAATGTGTCCTGGGAAGCTTGAGGTGGGACTCAGTCCAGCAACTGTCCTCCCAAGGGCACACAAATCCCTCTTCCAAATAACTCTCTGCCAACATCTTGGCACTAGAGAGCCTATTGTGTGAGTTCAGTTGCGTCCGATCCTCAATCACAACAGTATAGATGGCTAGCCACAAACAAACCACAAAAAGAGCAGACTGAAAATCTGCTCGGCTTACTTCCAAAGGCTTTTAATGACTCCAAATGGGTGGATGGCATGCTGATTGTCTATGGCTGACTGTCAGCCAGACAGAAAAAACCAGCAGGGCCCTGGAACGTCTCGGGTGGTGCCTCCCCTTCTGGGTTTCCACTCCTAGCAGTCAGGTCAAGGAGGTCAGCTCCTTGCTTGTGTTGCAAAAACAAAAAGGACAAATGAGTCCAAAGGACTCTTAACTCGCTGAGGCCTTCATTGATGTGTTGTATTGGAACAGCAAGAAACAAACATCTTGCTACATGATCAATTAGCCAGATTAAGGAGTCTTTAATTAGCTGACTGTGTGGACCACACGGAGACCAAAGTCAGTCAAATCAAAATGGCAAGGAACACAGTTTGAAGTCAGTTTTTAAAGAGAAAATTACATACTGACTGAGGAATGGGGAGGAGAGGAAGCATAGCAGTAAAACAAAGCAGTGAAACAAGCTCTTTTACAATGTTTATTTATAGGATTAATTCAGGGAGAAACATTCTGAAAACACCTGCAACTTTGCATAGCTAGCCCAAGGCCAGAGTTTGGGAAACCAGCCTCAAGGCAAGGAATAGGGAGGCTTTTCAGAAAAAGTAAGTTCTGCTAAAAGTCTCTTTGTTTTAGAGAAAGTAAGTTTTGCCAAAAATCATTCATTTTAAGAGCCTTTCTTTTCCACACTTCAAAGGAACTAGAAAAAGAAGAACAAAAGTAACCCTAAACCAGCAGAAGAAAGGAAATAATAAAAATCAGAACAGAAATAAATGAAATAGAGAACAGAAAAACTAAAAAAATCAATAAAACAAGGAGATAGTTCTTAGAAAAGATCACCAAAATTGACAAACTCTTGGCAAGACTCACTAAGGAAAATAGAGAAAGCACTTATATAAACAAAATCCAAAATGAGAGAGGAGAAATCACCACAGATATCATAGATATACAAAGAATTATTGTAGAATACTGTGAAAAACTATATGCCAGACAACTTAACAATCTAGAAGAAATGGATAAATTCCTAGAACAATACAATCTTCTCAGACTGAGTCACAAAGAAGTAGATAGCCTAAACAGACCCAATAAGCAGGGAGGAAATAGAAACAACTATCAAAAACCTCCCAAAAAATAAAAGTCCAGGGCCAGATAGCTATGCTAGAGAATTTTGTCAAGCATTCAAAGAAGATTTGGTTCTTATTCTACTCAAAGTCTTCCAAAAAATTAAAGAAGCAGCAATACTTCCAAACACATTTTATAAGGCCAACATAACCCTCATATCAAAATCTGGCAAGGACAACACAAAAGAAGAAAACTATAGCCCAATACAGTATCTCTAATTAATACAGATGCTAAAATCCTACACAAAATACTAGCAAAACGAATACAATAATACATTAAAAAAAACAATTTATTATGATCAATTGGGATTCATCGCAGGATCACAGGATGGTTCAACATACATAAAACAGTTAACGTAATACACCATATCAACAAAACAAAAAACAAAAGACATATTATCCTAACAGTAGATGCAGAAAAGGCATTTAATAAAATACAACATCATTTTATGATTAAAACACTCAGAAAAATGGGTATAGAAGGAAAATATCTCAACATAATAAAGGCCATTTATGACAAACCATCACCTAACATCATATTAAATGGCAAAAAAATGAAAACTTTTCTTCTAAAATCAGGAATAAGACAAGGTTGCCTACTCTCTCTACTCCTATTCAACATAGTGCTGGAAGTTCTAGACAGAGCAATCAGACAAGAGAAAGAAATAAAAGGCATTAATATTGGGAAAGAAGAAGTAAAAGTTTCATATTTTGTAGATGATATGATCCTGTACATCGAAAATCTCAAAGTTTCCACAAAAAGACTATTAGAAACAATAAACCAATACAGTAAGGTCACAGGATAAAAAATTAATATACATAAGTCTATTGCCTTTTTATATGCCAACAATGAAAACTTCAGAAAATTAAGTAAAAAAAATAATCCCTTTTATGGTTGCAACCCAAAAAATAAAATACCTGGGAATAAACATAACAAAGATGTAAAGGACCTGTATAATGAAAACTACAAAGCATTGTTAAGTGAAATAGAAAAGGACACAATGAAATGGAAAAATATTCCTTGTTCTTGGATAAGAAGAATAAATATAGTTAAAATGACCATATTACCCAAAGCAATATACAAATTTAATGCCCTTCCACTCAAAATTCCAATGTCAGTTTTTAAAGAAATGGAACAAAAAATTATCAGGTTTATATGGAACTATAAAATACCCTGAATAGCCAAAGTAATCCTAAGGAAAAAGAATGAAGCTGGGGGCATTACAATACCTGACTTCAAATTATATTACAGAGCCATGATAATCGAAACAGCATGGTATTGGCGGAAAAATAGACAGCCCAATGGAACAGAATAGAGAACCCAGAAATAAAACCACATATATATGGTCAAATCATCTTTGATAAAGGAGCCAAACACACACAACAGAGAAAAGAAACCCTCTTCAACAAATGGTGCTGGGAAAACTGGAGAGCCACATGCAAAAGAATGAAATTCAACTACAGTTGGTCCCCTTGTACCAAAATTAATTCAAAATGGATCAAAACCTAAATATAAGATCTGAAACAATAAATTGCATAGAAGAAAACATAAGTACTAAACTCATGGACCTTGGCCATAAAGAACATTTTATGAATTTGACTCCAAAGGCAAGGGAAGTGAAGGCAAAGATAATGCATGAGACTGCATGAGACTAAGAAGCTTTTGCACAGCAAGAGAAACTGACAACAAAACAAACAGACAGCCACCTAAATGGGAGATGATATTTTTGAACAACAGCACAGATAAGGGCCTAATATCCAAAATATACAAAAAACTCACAAAACTCAACAACAAACAAGCAAACAATCCAATAAAAAAATGGGAAGAGGACATGAACAGACACTTCTCCCAGGAAGAAATACAAATGGCCAACAGATATATGAAAAGATGCTCATCTTCACTAGCTATTAGAGAAATGCAAATCAAAACTATTGTACAATGAGATATCACCTCACACCTGTTAGATTAGCTATTATCAACAAGACAGGTAACAACAAGTGTTGGAGAAGCTGAGGTGAAAAAGGAACCCTCATCCACTGTTGGTAGGAATGTAAAGTATTACAACTATTATGGAAGAAAGTATGATGGTTCCTCAAAAAATTAAGACTAGAACTACCTTATGACCCAACAATCCCTCTACTGGGAATATACCCCCATAACTCAAAAACACTGGTACGTAAAGACACATGCAGTCCATGTTCATTGCAGCATTGTTCACAGTGGCCAAGACATGGAAACAACCAAAGTGCCCTTCAATAGATGACTGGATAAAGAAGATGTGGTACATATGTACTATGGAATACTACTCAGCCATAAGAAATGATGACATCGGATCATTTACAACAACATGGATGGACCTTGATAACATACTGAGTGAAATAAGTAAATCAGAAAAAACTGAAAACTGTATGATTTCATACAAAGGAGGGATGCAAAATTGAGACTCATGGACATAGATAAGAGTGCAGTGGTTACTAGAAGAGAGGAAGAGAGGAGGGGGATAAGGTGGGGGGAGGGGCATAAAGTAAACCAAATAGAAGGTGACAGAGAGCAATTTGACCTTGGGTGATGGGTATACAACATAATCAAATGTCAAAATGATCTGGAGATGATTTCTCTGAATCTGTGTGCTCTAATTGATCAATGTCACCCCATTAAAATTAATTGTCTAAATAAATAAATAAATTCTTTGTATAATACCAGAAAAACAAACAAGCAAAAAAAAAAAAAAACAAATCATATACTGTGACCATCAGAGTGAGTGAATAAGAACTAATGATGACAAAGAAGACAGGTGTAACAGTAAACCTAGGGCAGGGGTCCCCTAACTACGGCTGGCCACGGCCGCATGTGGTCCCCTGAGGCCATTTATCTGGCCCTCGCCGCACTTCCTGAAGGGGCACCTCTTTCATTGGTGGTCAGTGAGAGGAGCATAGTTCCCATTGAAATACTGGTCAGTTTGTTGATTTCAATTTACTTGTTCTTTATTTTAAATATTGTATTTGTTCCCGTTTTGTTTTTTTACTTTAAAATAAGATATGTGCAGTGTGCGTAGGGATTTGTTCATAGTATTTTTTATAGTCCAGCCCTCCAGCGGTCTGAGGGACAGTGAACTGGCTCCCTGTGTAAAAAGTTTGGGGACCCCTGACCTAAGGTATTGATGTTCCTGAGGTTTCTTGAACAATTAAGAGAAAGGGAGGCCTAATCAAGTTCATTGCTTTCATTCTGTTATGGACCAAGGTAAACAAGTTTATCATGAAAGATGAACTTTTTTCTCATATTAAATTTTAGGAGGATAATTTTACAAATGTGAAAAAATTATCTCCTTTTTAGATGCCACTTAAAAGAACTTTAGGAGATGAGGAGGGAGGAATGTTCAGCTGTCCCTGTTTAAGAGAGTGATAGTAATGTACTGTGTGTGTGAGTTTATACTGTAAAGGCCCTAATTAGCAAATTACTGTTCTAACCGAACCTGCAGATATATTTTGAGTATTTGGATATTTTTTGAATTTGAATGCCTTTAACCCAGGCATGTGCTCTGTAGTTAATTTTGGTCACTTCCCTGCCCTATTGCCTAACAATACCCTTTCTATTTCATTTATGTGTTTTGCCTGCCTCTCTTCTGAAGGCACTTCCGTTTGCCTATTTCTGTATTAATACAAGATAGAAAGAGCTTCGAGATTCTGTATGATTCTGAGTATGTGAATCTCAGTCCGTATCTTGGCCTATCCTCAAATAAAAGTGTTATGTGGGCTTAAAATGTTTAACTGTTATTTTTTTCTTACTAAAAATGGTAATACATAATGGTAATTTTTAATAAAATACAGATTTAAAAAAGCTACTCATGATCTCAAACATTAAATGTTACCACTGATAACATTTCAGTGCATAGCTTTGTATAATTATTATATATATTTACATAACTATATATATGCAATACATATATTTGCATATATGTGTATATTTTACATATAAATATGCACAAACACAAATGAGACCATACTGTGCACATGGTTTTTAAAATTTATATCACAGACAACTTTTTGTGCCAGTATTTAAATATTCAATACATCTAAGTTTTTCTTTTAATGACTGCATAGAATTCCATTTTGAGGCCATGCCATAATTATTTTAACCCATTTTATGTTGTGAATGTTGAGTTCTTTCCCAATTATTTGTATTATAAACAGTTCCTAAGTGAACATTCTTGTGCATATAATTTATGCAGTTGTCAGATTATTTCTTTGAAATAAATTCTTAGAAGTGGAATTGGTGAGTCAATGAGTATTCACTTTCAAAGGTTTTATTAGAAATACTCATGTCAATTTCAGAAAAGGTGTACTCCTACCTGCAGTATCGTAGAGAACTCATTTGGACCCTCAGTGCTAGCTGACACTGGTCATAATTGTATTTCTTAATGTGCTACATTATCATGTCAGCCAGGCTTCTAATTAGAGCCATATATCAAACAATTTAGCATGGAAAGCTACTGATGAATAGCTGAAATGTAGGCTGTCCTTGCTATTGATTGGCAAACACATTTAGGCATTGGGGAAGTTGATGTATGGTCTTAATTAAAGAGTCTGATTTTCATTCTTGCCACGACTGGGCATCATTGCTGCCATACAGGCAGCTTCTGGAGTACCCACCAGCAGGGCTGAAGCGTTCCTTTGTAAGCTTCATTATATTTGTGTAAGTGATTGAATGGAATCCATGGAAGTGCACAAGTCCTGCTCCTCTAAGCATGGAAGATAGGATCTAGGGCTGCAAGCCTTTTGTGAGCTGGAGTTATTGGTCATCTACTTCAGCCATATAACAAGATTTGTGGAATATTTGATTGAGTGAAATTGTATCACAGTGGGCCTGCCAGATTGAGTAACTAGAAATACACACCCCTCCAAATCACTGGGGAACAATTTTTTTTTTCATTTTCTATTGCATGAGGTTTTAGAACTGTTTCTATATATTTCTGCATTGCTGATTCCAAATCTGAAATCCGTTTTTTGATGCATGCTCTATTTTTTATGCAATTTTAATTTCTTTTGTTACAGTTAATGGCATGGATTGGTTTTTAAATTGAAGTTAAAGGGCAATGACTCTTGGATTGAACATAACCACAAGGCAATTAACGTTTTACAAACATCACTTTTACATAATTGTAGTTTTTTTAATGTAAAAAAGTATTATCTGATAAAAAACATCCTCTTATTTTGTTTTAAGATTGAATCATGACTTCTTCAAGTAGGCATAAATGTAAGAATAGTCTTGACACCTTCTGTTATATATGTGGCTGTTACACACTTCAATGTCAAAGGTGCAATATTTCATCATTTGTGACATGTGCATATATTGCCTATTTTCAAGTTCCCCTTGGCAATCAAGACAAGAATTGGGCTCCTCATATTGTGTGTCATAATTGTGAGGAAATGCTTCGTGACTGCACAAGAGGAAAATACAAAGGAATGCCTTTTAGTATATCCATGGTTTGGCATAAACCTAAGGACCACAGCAGTGACTGTTACTTCTGTCTGATCCATACAAAGGGCATCTGCAAGAAAAAACGGCATATGATCGCATATCCTGATATTCCTTCAGCAATACGACTAATCCCACAATCTGAGACACTCCCCATTCCAGTTTTCAATGGTTTTATTTCTTCTAAGGATGAAGAAAGTGAACATGGTGATCAAGTATATTTTGATAAGATGCATGAGGAAATGGTTGTAGAATCTGAAGGGTCTTCTTCTGATGCCAAGCAGTCATTAACCCCTCAGCAGTTTAGCCAACCCGAATTGAATGACTCAATAAGAGATTTGGGTCTCTCAAAGAAAGCAGCTGAGTTATTAGCCTCCAGAATTCAAGAAAAGAATGTACTTCACCTGTCAGCTAAAGTATCCCATTTCAGGAAGCGTGAACAAGTTTTTGTGGACTTTTTTCCCAAAGACAAACACTTTGTTTACTGTCATGATATCAGTAGTCTTCTCAGCCAGCTGGGTGTTACTACTTACATTCCAACAGAATGGCGGCTATTTCTTGACAGCTCTAAATGGAGTCTGAAATGTGTTCTACACAACAGTAATGTTTATGCAGCGGTTCCAATTGGTTATTCAACTCATCTGCAAGAATATTATAATGACATAAAAATTGTCCTTGACTTACTGAAGTATGAGGAGCATAACTGGATCATTTGTGTGGATCTTAAATGGTAAATTTCCTGCTAGGACAACAGAGAGGTTTCATGAAGTATCCTTGCTTTCTGTGTTTGTGAGACAGCCAAGCTCGGGAGAAACACTAGACACAGAAGGAGTGGCCGAAACATGAAGCTCTGGAAGTAGGGATGCAAAATATTGTGAATGAACCTGTAGATAATCGAGACAGGATTATTTTTCCCCTACTTCACATCAGACTTGGCTTAATGAAGCAGTTGGTTCAGGCTTTGAGTAGAGAAAGTGAATGCTTTCAACATATTATTTCTGCTTTTCCTGCCTTGTCTTTTGAGAAGATAAAAGCAAGTGTATTCAATGGACCTCAAATTCAAACTCTCATCCATGATGAAGAATTTGCCAGGAAGATGAATAAGGAGGAGAAAGCAGCATGGCAGTCTTTTGTTGAAGTTACAAAGAACTTCCTTGGCAACAAAAAAGCAGAAAACTATGAACTTCTGGTTCAAAGGAAGCTGTTGGCTTTCCGCGACAGTGGGTGTAACATGAGTGTTTAGATTCACTTCCTGAACAGTCACCTTGATAGGATTCCCGAAAATCTTGGAGCTTTAATGATGGGCAGACTACTGCTGGAGCATCAAACGAGATTGTCCTCAACAAGTACACAAACGCAAGAGCTAAAAACGCAAATTTTTGCCTGAATAGAATTCAAATAAGTTTTGAGCAAATTTTATGATTAAAATAAGTGTTTTAATATGTTCTGTTTTGAAATTGTAGACAAATTCTGATGTAATCATATCTTTTAGTATATTAGTGTATTTACTGCATTATATAAATTATTGTATTTTCACAAAGATGATGTCCAAGAAGACATTCTACTTCATTATGTTAAACTAAATGTTGAAAATTTTACAATAAGATGAAAACCTAAAATCTTGAATTTCAAAAAAACTGTAGCTTACAGACAAAAACTAATATCAGACTTGAGATCAGCACACTCAAATAAAGTAAGAACAAGTGTTTTTGTGGATGCAACAAAAATGTTGTTCCCCAGTGTCAAGAGTTGGCATTTAGAATACTTTCAAAATACCCATTTCATCCTGAAAAACATCTTTTTGAGCTGACAAATTTGGTTTGGGCACAGTTGTGCTTGAGTTCTTCCTCCTGGCAGTAATTGGCTGCTAGATTAGTGGATTCTTGAAGTAGAACCAGGTCATAACCATAAGATGAGTGCTTGTCTTTCTGTTTGCTGTCACAGGAAATCAAATTCTTACTTCTAAAAGCTCTATGAAATTGGATATAAATTTAAAAGTGTGGGGCTTGACTGCATGCACCTCTATTATATAACCTTTTAAGATTAGAACTTACCTTGTCTAAAGATGATTCCAATAATAATAGCTAATATTTAGAGGGCATTTCCCAAGTACCCAGACATTCTTCTAAGTACTTCACACATACTGTTTCACTTAATCTCCTGAATACCTCTATTCGGTTGAAAATACTTTCCACATTTTAGAGAAAGGGACACCGAGGAATAGAAAACATTAGGTAACATGCTAAAGGTAAACATCTACTAAGGCACAGAAACAGAACTGGAACTCAGCTAGCTGTACTTGAGAGCTCACATCCTTAAGCACTATGTTTTAGCTTCTCCCATCATGTTAATCTTATTCTCAAAATGGTATCACATGAATAATATTATATTAAACTAGGTCTGACCCATTTGGGGTCATGGATACCTTTGATAATCTGATAAAAACTCTGGAACCTTCTTCTCGACACACAAAGTTTTGCAGCCCTAATCAGGAGGCCCTTCCTCAGGACCTCCAAATTCTCAGAACTCATAGTGGCTATAAGTGGGTTCGAACTCAACATTCATTTTCTCTCCTTATTTTATGCCCTCCTGTGCTGCAGACACTGGAAAGCTAAACCACAATTCTCCATCTCCCTTATGGAGAAGGCTCTGAATTTGATTTGAGTTCATCATATCAGATGGATTTCTGCAGCGATTAGAAAGCAGAAGTGTGTGGAGACTACCTGGTGGAAGCACTGTGAGTCAGGGAGGTTGTCTGTGTGCCTCCAGTGTCAGTCAGGGGGCTGAGGATGGGGCAATTATTTTGTTGTGAGTTGTTGCAAGGTGTGGCATGGCCCTGGAGGTGGCTGCAGTAGAGACAGGTTTCTAATCATAGGAGTGGGATGTGATTCTAGAATGGCAGATTCCTGATCTTCCCATTACTATGGGCAGTATGTCCATGCTGTCCAGTTCTCTGTTTGGGAATTGTCCCTGGGAAGTCATCTAGAATTTATTTATTCAGCCCTCCTAATGAGAGCTCCATCTATTCAGAGTAGATTCTGTTTTTTGCAACTGAATCTTGACTGGTACAGTGATATATAGCTGCATCTAAGGATGGTTTTTTCAATAGTCTGGGAGTTTGGGGCTGAAGCCAGATATACTTGGGCGGGCTCTTACTCAGGTTTTTCCTCTTATTAGCAGTGTGTCCAAAGACAAGTTATTTGACCTTTCACCTTCCTCATTTGAAAAATAGGAAATTATTTTCATATGGGGACTATTGTAAAGACTTCCCCATTGTGTTGTTGAGAGAATTATGAGTAAATGCCTGTGATGTGTTTAGCATAATGCTTGGCACATAGACATAGTTGACATGAAGAATATGAGCTATTATTATTATTAATCCATCAATACTATGAAGATAAGCATAAGACGTAATTTCTTTTCTGTATAAAATATACTACTGCAATGGTCAGTAAAAGAATTATTGAGCTTCAAGTTTCCTAGAGCAGTATATGCACAAAGACTGACAGTTCCTATAGAAGGAAGTTGGTATAGAGTACTTGGGGCTTATATTTAATTAGTTAACTAGATAAGAGTTTTGAAGTTCTTATTCAAAAGAAGATTTTAAAACTTCTGGCAGTACTTACTTTCCCCAGGAGAGATATTCAACTTTAAATGGCTATTTTGATGTGCTGTTTTGTATGGGGTACAGTTGGCAAGTCACAGGAGGGATGTCCCAAGGTGGTATGAGCAGTAGCAATAGCTCATCTGGGCGTCAGTGAGAATCTACCTCCACGTGCTTCTCCCAGAGCCATTCCTTGAACATAGGCATTCTACAGTCTACAGTTACTGTTGGGCCTGTGGCTAAACCTACAGCTCCTCATTGAGATATGCAGTTATATCTTAAAATATTCAACAGTCTAAAATCAAATGGTATAGATATGATAGTCTGTTGTTCAAACCATTTGGTGAAAAGAATGAAGTTGAATCCATGTGTCTAAATAGCTTCTTCTAATCAATATGTTCCTTTCTGCCAGGATTTCTCCCAACTCACCCCTATTCAATATTCAAATAGTCTTTAGTAACCAAAAATTCATGGCCTGTCCCTTAACCCTCACAGCAGTTCAGGCAGGTTTTTCAAACTTAGACCTGCTAACATACCACCAGTGGGAGCTTTCACGAGAAAACAGTTGACAGCCAGGACAGTCAACACCTTAGACCTCAGACAGCTCTTATGAAACCCATGTAAATCTGTTTTCTTCCACCTTGATTTGCAGGTTGCCACACAAATTAATTGCAAATAGTTGTTAAATGAGACAATACATTTAAGTGTCCTGCAAAATGATGACTTTTGATCCTCCAATGTCCATGTCATAGGTCAAAATAAATAACAATATGCAAATTATTTTTCACATTTTATTCAAACTTCTCACAAGTATGTTTGACATCAGTGCCTTTGCCACCACCAGGAAAGGCTAAATGATAAATAGTACTGATCTCTTGAATGTGTGAATGGTGTTTCCTCTTGGACTTGGATTTAGGAGAATTGAGTTATAACTACACGAGTATGGCCATTGTTTTCTCCATTAACCAAAATGGCTATCCCTATGGTGTGGACTATAAGGAAACAATCTTTTCAAGATAGGTCTTTCTTCTACTGATGAAACTTTAATCAAATCATTATCATTTCATGTACTCTCATCTTCTGAAATTAGTCTACCAGCTAATTTGGGTTTTACCCTGGGTCCAGGAAAGCCCTATGGTTGAATAGGGATGTCTGGGAGCTTTTCTCTGTGTATGTTAGGGTGTATGTGAGTGTGGGGTGGGAAGAAGGGACATATTTGAAAGAGTCCAAAGTAAGTAGATGGATCTTTTGATCCCCTTACTTCAGTCAAAGTGCCCTTGCTTCCATATATTTTATGGTTCCTTGAAAGGTTTTATTTGCAAAGTGTTCTGCTGCTTTAAAATGGTTGAAAACATCTGAATTAGAGGACATATTGCCAAAATAATTCAAAAGACTATTAAGGTTAAGCCAGGCAACTAACATTGGCTTCTTTCTAGACAAGGTACTTTTGGTATTGAGGTTGTTCAATCAGGAATATGTATAAGTCTGATTGTTTCTAGGTTCCTCAGAAAAATATTCCTTTCGGTTTTAACTGAGGTCAGAGTGTCCAGGCCTACCTTTGCATCTGCTAAAGTTATTTTGTAGAGTGATTGAATAAATGCTTCTTAGCCCTGGCCAGGTAGCTCAATTGGTTAGAGCATTGTCCTAATATGCCAAGGTAGCGGGTTTGATGCCTAGTCAGGGCACATATAAGAATCAACCAATTAGTGCATAAATAAGTGGAACAACATATTGATGTTTATCTCCCTTCCTCTCTCTTTAAAATCAATCAAGCAATAAATAAATAAATAAATAAATAAATAAATAAATAAATAAATAAATGCTTTTGAGTCTGCAGCCTTGGATATTCCTTCAGACTAAGGCAATTTCTAACAACTAATGTTATGACCCAGAGAAAAGGTGGAGCAGGATGTCTGAATTTTCACTTGGGGACTATTTTATACACTATGCCATTGGTTTGTTGAGGGAATTATATGAGTTAATGCATGATGTGTATAGCATACTGTTTGGCACATAGTCGATGCTAAGAATATGACCTATTATTATAATTAATCCATAAATACTGTGACAAGGAGAAGCAGAGGATATGGTTGGCAATTCATGAAAGGAGTGTCCCAAGGCTGCGTGAGCAGTAGCTCAGCCCTCTGGGTAGTTCCGGAAGCTCTCTTAGAATCAGAAAGTCTAGCTAGTTAACTTTGGACACTAAAGATGTTAGGTTTCAACAGCTACCAATAGTGTTTGCCTTGTTATTTAAGCCGGCTCAGTTCATTTATACCTTAGATAAGGCTGGCCTGTGTACACACCAAGGTAGCTCAGGAAAACCACCCATGACACCCCTGCTTCCTTACTCATGGGCAACTTGCTTTCACTCCTATCTCATTCCTGCCTGGCTTGAAGTACTTTCCAATGTAACTCTAGTGTTGACGCTGTGTGGTCCCATGACTTTGGTACTTGAGACTGGTCTTACTGATGCACAAATCTCAGCTCTCTCTAGCCAGCAGTGGCTTTGGTTTTGGTACCTGTGCTACTTGAAGGACTCTTCTCTCACTCTGGCCCATTAACATCACTTTATCTCCAAACTCGCCTGGAGCTACCTAAACATCCCAGTTACTTTTCAGCCAGGAATGAACAGAGATTGAAGAAATTGGACTATAGCTCAATCAACCAGTCAGTGAATTGGGGGGCGATAGTGGGGATGGGGTTGGTGTGGGGGACTCCAAACCAGTCTGTCTGAGGATAGCAGTGAGTTTCCAGGCAATGCTTTGGAAATCTTATGGGCTCCTTATTTTATGTCTATCTGTCTGTCTCTATAAATAAAATAATCTGTGTGCCCACACAAAGTTCGCATTCAGGGGTTCAGGTGACTGACCTCAGCTGAGCTCCAGTGTCTTGAGACAACACCTTAGGGCTTGGAGTTAGGAGGAAGTAAAGTCCATTTCCTGAACTATGAATGTTCTCTCCAGGTTCTTCCTGGTTAATGTGTGATGTTACATACCCTGTCCTGGAAGAGAGAAGCCCTCATGTATTTTGGAGTGAAAATATGAGGGAATTTGGGAGTCAGGGAGACACTGGGCCTAGTGAAGTTCCATGTGGCATGGAAGAGCAGACTAGAAAACTAGGTCAGGACAAGGAGGAGGCCAGAGGGTCCACTTGAAGTATGTCAAGTTATGTGATCTTCCTAAGCAGTGCATAACAACCTGGTACAAGTAAAAAATAGAGTTAGTCAGAATTGGAATTTTTCCAGGTGATAAAATGGAGAGAGAGTAAGCAAGGAAGTTTGGAATATTGGTAAGAAAAGTTATTGATGTGACAAAGAATAGAAGCTAATTTTAATAAAGGAAGAGAAGAGGTGAGCTCATAGAAAATGTGTACTAGAAGGTCCCATGAGGTCAAAGAACTGAAATCTTGAGAATCTTTCAAGAGATCTGGAAAGACATAATAGAATATTGTGGTCTGAGAATGGCTTTAGGAGAATGACCATTGGTGTTGATCACTTCCTCAGTGTGATAGTTGTTGTAGTGGAAGTCAAGAAAGAGAGACCAGTGTTGCATGGGTCATGGATCATCCACAAGGATGTAGTCACCTTGGATGAGAGTGGGACTTGAAGTAGAGGGGAAGACTGTGACTCAAATGTTAACATCTTAGAGAGGTAGATCAATATAACAGCAATAAGGAGGAGGTAGAAAGTATTAGAACCTGATGGTTTGTATGTCAAAGAAACTGATTTTTTAAAACATTTTATTATTGAAGTATAACATACACGTACAAAAGTACACAAATAAGATATATACAAATAATTAATTATCATGCAGTGATTCTACCTATGTAGCCATCATTTAATCAAAAAATACATTTCTAAAATCGCAGAAGCTCCCATCTCATACCTGCTCCCAATCACTTTCTCTTTCTTCTCCATAAATGAAACAATTGTTTGACTTCTTGAACCTTAAATTAGTTTTGCCTGTTTTTGAACTTTATGTAAATTCTGATTACTTAAACACGATGTTTGTGGGATTCATCCATATTGTTGCATATAGCAGGAGTTTAATTTTAATTGCTATATAGTATAGTATTTCATTGTATGAGTACACCAGAATTCATTTATCTTTCTACTGTTGGTGGTTCCTCTTCTCGTCCCAAGTATTAGCTATGGTCATTATATGCATATATGTATTCATTTCTTTTGGTTATATACCAAGAATAAAATTTCTGGGTTATGCATATATTCAGCTTTCAGTAGGTTATTCAGTAGGTTAATAACAAACAGTTTTCCAAAATAACTATCAATATACATCCCCATCAGCAGCATAGAAGTTTGAATTGCTCCATATTCCGAGGACTGTTTGATATTTTCAGTCTTCTAAAATTTAACCATTCTGGTGGGTTATTGGCATTTCATCATGGTTTAAATTTGATTTCTCTGGTGGTTATTGGGGTTGTTACATTGTTTTATGAAGTACCTGTTCAGTTGTATTACCACTAATTCTATTGGGTTGCCTGTCTTTTTCTAAATGACTTGTAGAATTTTTTAATATATTTGAATATGAGTTCATTGGTGAATAAATGTATAGCAAATAGCTTCTCCTACATGGTAGCCTGACCTTTTATTTTCTTATTGGTGTTTTCTGATAACCAGAAGTTTTTAGTTCTAATCTAATCTAATTTATAAATCTTTTTCTCTATTTTTTTTTTTGTAGCCTATTTGAGATAATTTTCTACCCCAGGGTCAAGAAGAGAGTCTATGTCCAGTGCTGTACACTAGAACTTTTTGCAAAGATGCAAATATACTGTACAGGTCAATGGAAGAGTCATTAGCCACATGTGGCTTTTGAGCCTTAGAAATGTGGCTAGTGTGACTTGTACTGGATTTTAAATTTTATTTAATGCTAATAAATTTAAATAGTCATATGTGTTTGTTATTTGTGCTATTGGGCAAGTTTGTTATGTAGATGCTTTATTATTTTCTTTCAGAGTATTTCTGTGAGCCACTGGGAACTGGTTTTTGTTTATGGAATGAGGTATGGGTTAAATTTCATTTTTTTACCATATTGACACAGTACCATCTATCAAAAAGATGGCCCTTTCGACACTGCTCTGTCAGCTTTTTGACATTTTAAGTTTCCACATATGCAGAGGTCTGTTTCCTGATCACTGTCCCATTTAATTGTTGTCTTTGTGTCAGTACCACACTATCTTTATTACGTAGGTTATAGTAAGTCTTGATATCCAGTAGAAAAATTTGCCTAACTTAATTTTTTTTATCATAGCTGTTCTTGACCCTTTTTTTTTTTTTTTTCCAGAGACAGAGAGAGAGTCAGAGAGAGGGATAGATAGGGACAGAAAGACAGGAACAGGGAGGGATGAGAAGCATCAATCATCAGTTTTTCGTTGCAACACCTTAGTTGTTCATTGATTGCTTTCTCATATGTGCCTTGACCGTGGGCCTTCAGCAGACCTAGTAACCCCTTGCTCAAGCCAGCGACCTTGGTCCAAGCTGGTGAGCCTTGCTCAAATCAGATGAGCCCACGCTCAAGCTGGCAACTTTGAGTTCTTGAACCTGGGTCCTCCGCATCCCAGTCCGATGCTCTATCCACTGCGCCACCGCCTGGTCAGGCTGTTCTTGACTCTTTTAATTTACCAGTAATTTAATTTTCATTTAAATTTTATAAGCAGTGTATCAATTTCCACAAAATGATGCTGGACTTTGGTATTAAATTGGATTTAGAGACCAATTTGTAGAGAGTGGGGATTTTTAAAGTATTAACTCTTTTAATCTATGAATGTGATAAATACCCTTTCATTAGTTTACATTTTTCCTTTAATATTGTTTTATAGTATTCTACTTATAGATGTCATATTTTTTGTTGAATTTTATTTTAGCTTTTTCTGCTTTGTCTAGGGCATCTAGTATATTGTTGCATAAAAGTGGTGATATAAGCATCTCATCCTCAATCTTAGAGTGAAAATTTGCAATATATAAGTATGTAGTTTGCATTAGACTTATTGTCAGTATTCTTTATATGATTAAGAAGTTTTCTCCTACTCCTTCTTTCTTAATGTTTCTGAGTTGTTGATATTTTTTTTTAGCATAAGATAATTTATCTCTCTTTTTTTAAAATAATTTTATTTTTTTAATGGGGTGACATCAATAAATCAGGATACATATATTCAAAGATAACAAGTCCAGGTTATCTTGTCGTTCAATTATGTTGCATACCCATCACCCGAAGTCAGATTGTCCTCTGTCACCTTCTATCTAGTTTTCTTTGTGCCCCTCCCCCTCCCCTTTCCCTCTCCCTCCCCCCCCCCCCCCAACCACCACACTCTTATCAATGTCTCTTAGTCTCACTTTTATGTCCCACCTACGTATGGAATAATGCAGTTCCTGTTTTTTTCTGATTTCCTTATTTCACTTCGTATCATGTTATCAAGATCCCACCATTTTGCTGTAAATGATCCGATGTCATCATTTCTTATGGCTGAGTAGTATTCCATAGTGTATATGTGCCACATCTTCTTTATCCAGTCATCTATTGATGGGCTTTTTGGTTGTTTCCATGTCCTGGCCACTGTGAACAATGCTGCAATGAACATGGGGCTGCATGTGTCTTTATATATCAATGTTTCTGAGTTTTTGAGGTATATACCCAGTAGAGGGATTGCTGGGTCATAAGGTAGTTCTATTTTCAGTTTTTTGAGGACCCACCATACTTTCTTCCATAATGGTTGTACTACTTTACATTCCCACCAACAGTGTATGAGGGTTCCTTTTTCTCCACAGCCCCTCCAACATTTGCTATTACCTGTCTTGTTAATAATAGCTAATCTAACAGGTGTGAGGTGGTATCTCATTGCAGTTTTGATTTGCATTTCTCTAATAACTAAGAGTTGTTGATATTTTTAATCAAATGCATTATCTGCATCTTTTGAAATGATCAAATGATTTTTCTTTTTTACTATTTTAATATAATAAATTCCATTGATTGATTTTCAAATGTTAAATCAACCTTATATTTCTGGGACAAAATCCAACTTAGTTTTAATGCACTATTCTTGTAATATATTGCTGGATTTAGTTTGCTAATATTTTGCTTAGGACATTTTCATCCATATTCATAACAGAAGTTGGCCTATGATTTTTCTTTCTTATAACATCCTTGTCAGTTTAGATCAAGCATACATTACCTTTATAAAGTGAGTTAGAAAGGGATCTTTACTTTTTATTGTTTTGTGAAGGAGTTTATGTATGACAGTGTTACTTCTTTAAATGTTTGGGAGAATGAATTAATGAAACTATTGAGCCCTGGAGTTTCTTTCATGGGAAGGTTCTTAATAATAGATTTGATTTTTTCAGTAGATACGTATGGTACTATCCAACTATCTATCAGTCTAATTGTGGTTTCATTGAAGGTAGTCTTTCTTTTTTCTCTGGCTGTTCTCAGCATTAATTTGTTTTTGTTTTTTAACTATTATATATCTATGTGTTTAAGTCTTTATATGTGTCCTTCTTGAGATTCATGGTTCCCTTTAAATCTGTGGCTTGATGTATTTCATTGGTTTTTGAAACTTCTTAGTCATTTTATTTTAAATATATTACTTTTGCTCCAGGCTTTCGAGGCTCTCTTTTGGTGACTCCAATTATAGGTACTAGACCTCTTCACCATATCTCATGTTTCTGGTAAGCTCTCCACACCCTCTCCACTTTTTGTTTCTCTGTGCCTCATTCTGGATTATTTTTCTGAACTATCTTCCAGTTTCATCTATGCAGTTCTGCTCTGAAAGCCTTTCACTGAGTTCTGAATTTGAGTTACATTATTTTCAGGTCTAGCATTGTAAGTTAGTTCATTTATAAATTTCTGGTTTCCTACCAAAATACTTAGGCTTGTGTTGAAAACTGAAATCCATGTCTGCTAACTCCTTTATCTGAATCATCTGGGTTGTTCTTCCTTCCTTCCTTCCTTCCTTCCTTCCTTCCTTCCTTCCTTCCTTCCTTCCTTCCTTCCTCCCTCCCTCCCTCCCTCCCTCTCTCCCTCTCTCCCTTCCTCCTTCCCTCCTTCCCTCCCTCCCTCCCTCCCTTCCTCCCTTCCCTCCTTCTTTCTTTTGTATTTTTCTGAAGTGAGAAGTGGCAAGACAGAGACAGACTCTGCATGCGCCCGACTAGAATCCACTCAGCAAGCCCACCAGGGGGCGATGCTCTGCCCATCTGGGGCCCTTGCTTCATTGCACCCAGAGCCATTTTAGCACCTGAGGGGGAGGCCATGGAGCCGTCCTCAGGCCCCAGGCCAACTTGCTCCAATGGAGACTTGGCTGCGGGAAGAGAAGAGAGAAATAGAAAGAGAGGGAGGAAGGGTGGAAAAGCAGATGGGCACTTCTCCTGTGTGGCCTGACTGGGAATCAAACCCTGGACATGCACATGCCAGCTGATATTCTACCACTGAGCCAACCAACCAGGGACATCAGGATTGTTTCTGTTGTCTGTTTTTCTCTTAGATTTTGGTCAAGTCTTTCCATATATATTCATAAATATGTATATTTATATACAGGGTAGAGCAAAAGTAAGATTACAGTTGTTTATATGGAAAATAATACAATAATTAATAAATAATATAAGAATAAACTGTTTTGTGTAGTCACAACTGTAAGCCTACTTTTGCCCCACTCTGAATATTTATAAATATGTATGTATATTTATAAATATATATTGTATATCTATATCTATATCTAGCTTACTTTTTTAGGAACCAGCTGTTGTGCATATAAAATTTACAGAGGTAACTTAGGACTGTGAAGTGTTTCTTTTCTCCAGAAAGGAGTTATTTCTGCTTTAGGCAGGCAGCTAGCTTAGGACAGTGGTCCCAATCATTTTTGGGCCACGGACTGGTTTAATGTCAGAAAATATTTTCACAGACCAGCCATAAGGGTGGGACGGATAAATGTATCACGTGACTAAGACAAGTGTCAAGCGTGAGTCTTAGACGGATGTAACAGAGGGAATCTGGTCATTTTTTAAAAATAAAACATCATTCAAACTTAAATATAAATAAAACAGAAATAATGTAAGTTATTTATTCTTTCTCTGTGGACCGGTACCAAATGGCCCACGGACTGGTACCAGTCCACGGCCCCAGGGTTGGGAACAATGGCTTAGAGCACTAGCAATTTCCGATCACACTGATCCAGCTAGGATTGAGATGTTTCAAAGTTGGCCTTCAGTCGTTCTAAGGGCTGTTTCTAAGGCCCTTACTTTTAAAGCATTGTTCTTCCAAATCCCGTTGAAAATCTTCATGTATTTACCAGTTCCCTCTTCCTTGGTAGACCCTGAACTTTCAGAGTCAGCAGTCACAAAGGAAAGCAGCTCCGAATGCTAGGCCCACTTTGCTGGGCTTCTTTCTTCTAATTCTTTGTCCTACACACTGTAGTTTTGTACCTCTCTCGTGCCTTCAAACAGATTATTAAATGTTTTCCAGCTGGTGGGAACCATGCTAGACATGGAACTCCTTTGAGCTGGGGCTTTTGACAAAGGTTGGGGGTGGGGAGGGGGACTGTGTGGTACTGGCCATGGGGAAGGGTCACACCTGCCCCACCTCCAGGCTCTGAGTATCTGTTTGATAGAAAAACAGAGTCATGAGGAGCTGTCAGATTTTAGTCAGGTCAAGATGTAAAGGCTATATGCTGAGTCAAGGCTGAGAAAGAGAGTTTGGATGAGGGGAGGATTAATATAAAAGGTGTTTTGTTTTTCTTTCTTTAGGTTGGGTTGGTTGAACTAGATGACATATTAAGTTTCCATATTATTTGAAATTCTAGAATTCTATTAAATGAGCTAGGCTTTCATTTAGGTAATTTAGAAGTTTAATTAGAACTTAAAAATTCTCCTATAGAGATAAGGAGGCTTATCATCATAAAGAAAACTTCTGGGTTTCAATTTCAGCACAATAGCTCCCAGTTGTACAATACTGAGCAGCTTCTTTCCATAGTGCACAAAGGGATTCTAAAATCTTAAGTCCAAACAGAGCTGATTGCAATATTATTTGCTAGGAATTTACTATTCTGTGAATTACTGTATAGTATACATTTTTGGAAACTGCCTCATTTCCTCCTATCTTATATTATATAATTTTATTACTTCTTACATATTATTTCTAACAATTCTGTATTTTTCTCTGCTTATAATGTAAGTGCCTCTGCTCTTCTGACCTCTCCTGGGTCCTTATGCTCATTCTTTTCTGTCCTTTCTCTCCCCTGACCCTGTTTCTCACTTCTCCCTCCTTGCCTTACTTTCATTGTGCTCTCTAGAATTCCTCTTCTATGGGGGAGAAAGCTTCCAACCTTCTTAGCCTTTCCACTAAATACCACTGAATATTCCATTCAGCTTTTGTCCTTAATGAATTCTGGCTTTCCCAAGAGGATCCTGCTTCTCCTGCACATCTCAGATTGTTACCTTAATCTCTGTGTAAAATCTTTAACTTGTTTTAGGTGGGTGCCAACCCTCTTGATTGTTCTCAAGTACTACCTCCTAGGACTCTCCCTATTCAGATACTCATGTATTCCTACTCTAACAGTACCCCAACTTCACTGATTTCTTCAGGCCATTTACCCCTCCACTTTTTACTGTTACCACATCTATACTTCACAATTCTCACATCTCTCCATACCCAGTGTAGGTTCATGGCCCAGGTCAATAACCATTCTCTTTCAAACCCTTGAATATCTTGTATCTCTCTTATGCTATACCCATATCCAAGTGATTGAACATCTCTGTAGAAAAATCACACAACCACATTGTCCAAATTCACATCAAATTGCTGAACACAGATTTCAAAAGAACATGTCAAATTGTCAGGTCATTTGATGCTTCTCTTCTGGTGAATTCACTTTTCAAGAGACTATTTCACGCTCATTCCTCTTGTGGCTGCAGCTCCCTTGCCCTCTCATACCTTCCAGTTAGAGTACATACAATCAGCAGAGAGCCACCTCATCTCAGCACCAGTATTCAAGGCTCTGACATCACATTGATTTTCACCTATCCTGAGATACCTTCCCTTCCAAGATTATGAAAAGGCAGTTCACAGGTGGGTACAAATGAGAATCTTAAACATTTGCAAAGATACTCAAGTTTCTTATAAAAAGAATAAAGCAAAAGTGACGTCAGAGAGATGGCGCCATAAGGAGCGATACCGATGAATCTCCCCAAAAATTCAACAGAATCTTCAACCAGAGACAGAAAAATCTATCCTTGGGGCATCCAGCAGTTTCACACTAAATGAAAAGTACTATCAACAAAACCACCCACAGATGCCATTAAGGAAAAGGAAATCGAATATCATGGATACAAAAGACAAAGAGGTAGCACAGAAAGATGAGGAAAAGTATATGGAGAAAAAATTTAATATATTGGAAACCTTGGAGCTAAATGACAGAGAATTTAAAATAGAAATTCTAAAAATACTCAGAGATATACAAGAAAACACAGAAAAGCAGTTTAGGGAGCTCAGGAAACAACTCAATGAACACAAAAAATATATTACCAAGGAAATTAAAACTATAAAAATAAATCAAACAGAGATGAAAAACTCAATTCAAGAGCTGAAAAATGAGGTAACAAGCTTAGCTAATAGAACAGGCCAGATAGAAGGTAGGATTAGTGAAATAGAAGACAAGCAACTTAAGGCACAACGGAGAGAAGAAGAAAGAGACTCAAAAATTTTAAAAAATGAGAAAGCCCTAAGGAATTGTCTGACTCCATCAAAAAGTATAACATAAGAATAATAGATATATCAGAGGGAGAAGAGAGAGAAAATGGAATGGAGAACATATTCAAACAAATAATAGATGAGAACTTCCCAAGCCTGTGGAAAGAACTAAAGCCTCAAATTCAAGAAGCAAATAGAACACTGAGTTTTCTTAACCACAACAAACCTACTCCAAGGCACATCATAATGAAATTGGCACAAACCAACGACAAAGAAAAAATTCTCAAGGCAGCCAGAGAAAAGAAGAATATAACATATAAAGGAGGATTTTCTGCTCCGGTGATCAGCTAAGAACACTTGATCTGATGAGAGCTGAATCCTGCTGGTGGTAACATTCCACCAGTTTGGGGCATGACAGAAGTTTTTTTCTGTCAGCAGGAGCACAAGATGATGCCAAACAGAGGCAGCTTCATAAGCTATCGGCAGTGATTCTACACTTATTATCTCTTGGAGTAAGTCGTAGGTTCCAGTATGGCTTTGCAGAGTAGTAATTCTTTGTTGACTTCTTTCTAATTATGAAGAAAGCTATAGTTACTTGATTTAAGTACTAAAGGGCATTTAATGAAAATATTTGTTTGATACTAAGAGATTGTTAATTGCATTAAAATTATTTTTTGCGGGGACCTGAAGATGGCAGCAGAGTAGGCACGCACAGACTCCCAGCTCACACCACCGAATTGGATTATAAACTAATTTATGAACAATCAGCGTGAAAAACCAAATCTGGACTACAAGAACAGCTTTCAAAAATCAAGGAGCAAAGAAGAAGCCACATAAAACCTGGTAGGGAGCACCTGAATCTCCCCTGCTTACAGGAATAGGGTGGGGGGGGGGGTGAGGCTGGGCTCTCAATTCCAAGGAAAAGAGCAGTAAATACTGCTTACAGCCACTTACCTGGCGACCAGGGAATGAGGTGTGTTGAAAGGGCCCGCTTGTCTTCCAAAAAGAGAAGAGAGAGACGGATGGTGAGGGGGAGAGGAATATAGGTGATGACATAAAAAGCTGACTCATTCAGTGCTGGAGGCAGCCATAACTGGGGGAGGGGCTGATCCTTCCACAAAACAAAATACAAAGTACTTCCAGGTCACAGATCTCCAGACATCTCTCCAGCTCTAATCAGTGCAACAAGACACAGCTGAAAACAAGAAGTGGGGAGGAGAGGCAGTAACCCAGGTCTCCTTGGAGATCTGACATACACCTCCCCCTACTGAAGCTGAGAAAGCAACCTGCCCCCACAGAAATTAAATGGCAGAAGAGGACTTCAGAGCCTCAGGTCACACCCACCACATTCCTTGATACAGTTTCAAATAAGCCCCCTGCTGAGATCAGCAAACAAGACGATCACCTGTTAAGAAAACAAACAAATCAAGACTTCAAATGGGCCCAAATCCTAAAGTGGATTACAAATAATAGCTGATGCCAACCCAAGAAGTCTTAGAAACAACACAAGTAAAAACTAGAGGCAGACAACACCAAGCCTAGACTCAACCAGCTCTACAAAGAAAACACCCTGGGTAGGCACAATGAGAAGACAAAGAAGTGCAATCCAAATGAAACCACAAGAGAGACCTTCAGGAGATGAACTGAGTGATATGGAAATAATCAAACTTCCGGATGCGGAGTCTAAAATAATGATTGTAAGGATGCTTAGGGATCTTAGAACAACAATGGATGGTCATCATGAACACCTAAATAAAGAAATAGCAAGTATAAAAAAGGATATTGAAATATTAAAAAAGAATCAGTCAGAGATGACAAATACAATATCAGAAATGAAGACCACAATGGAATGAATTAAAAACAGAATGGATACAGCTGATGATCGAATCCGCGAGTTGGAGAACAACTGGAATGAAGGTATGAAAGCAGAGAAGAAAAAAGAAAAGAGACTCAGAAGTCTGAGGACATTCTTAGAGAGCTCTGTGACAACAAAAAGAGAAATAACATCTGCATCATAGGGGTTCCTGAAGAAGAAGAGAAAGAACAAGGGATAGAGGCTTTGTTCAATCGTATCATAGCTGAAAACTTCCCTAAATTAATGCAGGAGAAACTCTCACAAATTCAAGAAGCACAGAGAACTCCACTAAAAAAGAAACCCAAAGAAACCTACACCAAGACACATCATAATTAAAATACCAAAGATAAGTGATAAAGAGAAAATATTAAAAGCTGTGAGAGAAAAAAAGGCTATCACCTACAAAGGAGCCCCCATAAGGATGACATCAGACTTCTCAACAGAAACACTTGAAGCCAGAAGGGAATAGCAAGAAATATTCAAAGTAATGCAGAACAAGAACTTATAACCAAGACTACTTTATCCAGCAAGGCTATCATTTAAAATTGAAGGAGAAATAAAAAGTTTCCCAGACCAAAAAAAAAAAAAAACTCAAGGAATTCATTACAACTAAACCAATGCTGCAGGAAATGTTAAGGGGCATGGTGTAAACAGATCAAAGTGGGAAAAGAATATAGCAAAAGAGGAATACAGCTTTAAAGAATAAAATGGCAATAAACAACTACATGTCAATAATAACCCTAAATGTAAATGGATTAAATGATACAATCAAAAGACATAGGGTAGCTGTGTGGATAAGAAAACAGGACCCATACATATGCTGTCTACAAGAGACACACCTTAAAACAAAAGATGCACATAGGTTGAAGGTAAAAGGATGGAAAAAAACATTTCACGCGAATGGAAATGAAAAAAAAGCTGGGGTAGCAATGCTTATATTAGACAAAATAGACTTTAAAACAAAGAATATAGTAAGAGATAAAGAAGGCCACTACATAATGATAAAGGGAGCAATCCAACAGGAAGATATAATTATTATAAATATCTACACACCTAATATAGGAGCACCTAAATATATAAAGCAGACTTTGATAGATATAAAGAGTGAGATCAACAGCAACACTATAACAGTAGGGGATTTTAATACCCCACTAACATCACTAGATAGATCCTCAAGAAAGAAAGTGAACAAAGAAACAGCAGACTTAAAGGACACACTAGATCAACTCGATTTAATAGATATCTACAGAACCTTTCACCCTAAAGCAGCAGAGTATACATTCTTTTCAAGTGCTTATGGTACATTCTCTAGGATAGACCACGTGTTAGGGCACAAAAGTGGTCTAAACAAATTTAAGAAGATTGAAATCATATCAAACACTTTCTCTAATCAAAATAGCATGAAACTAGAAATCAATGACAACAGAAAAGCTCGAAAATTCTCAAACACATGGAAACTAAATAGCAGGTTGTTAAATAACGAATGGATTAAGAATGAGATCAAAGAAGAAATAAAAAAAATTCCTAGAAACAAATGATAATGAGCATACAACAACTCAAACAGCAAAAGTAGTACTGAGAGGGAAGTTCATAGCACTACAGGCACACTTTAAGAAGCTAGAAAAAGCTCAAATAAACAACTTAACCGTGCATCTAAAAGAACTAGAAAAAGAACAGCAAGTAAAGCCTAAATGTAGTAGAAGGAAGGAAATAATAAAGATCAGAACAGAAATAAATGACATAGAGACTAAAGAAACAATACAAAGGATCAATGAAACTAGGAGCTGGTTTTTTGAAAAGGTAAAATGAACCTTTAACTAGACTCACCAAGAAAAAGAGAGAGAGGACTCATATAAATAAAATTAGAAATGAGAGGGGAAAAATAACAACTGACACAACAGAAATACAAAGGATTGTAAGAAAATACTATGAAGAACTGTATGCCAAAAAACTAGACAACCTAGATGAAATGGACAAATTCCTTGAAACATACAATCTTCCAAAAATCAGTCTGGAAGAATCAGAAAACCTAAACAGACCGATTACACCAAATGATATCAAAACAGTTATCAAAAAACTCCGAACAAAGAAAAGTCCTGGGTCAGATGGCTTCACAAGTGAATTCTACCAACTATTCAAAGAAGAACTAACTCCTATCCTTCTCAAGCTAGTTCAAAAAATTCAAGAGGGCCCTGGCCGGTTGGCTCAGTGGTAGAGCGTCGGCCTGGCGTGCAGAAGTCCCCGGTCTGTATTCCCGGCCAGGGCACACAGGAGAAGCGCCCATCTGCTTCTCCACCCCTCCCCCTCTCCTTCCTCTCTGTCTATCTCCTCCCCTCCCGCAGCTGAGGCTCCATTGGAGCAAAGATGGCCCAGGCGCTGGGGATGGCTCCTTGGCCTCTGCCCCAGGTGCTAGAGTGTCTCTGGTCACAACAGAGCGATGCCCCAGAGGGGCAGAGCATCGCCCCCTGGTGGGCAGAGTGTCGCCCCCTGGTGGGCGTGCCAGGTGGATCCCGGTCGGGCGCATGCGGGAGTCTGTCTGTCTCTCCCAGTTTCCAGCTTCAGAAAAATACATTAAAAAAATAATTTTTTTTTAAAAATTCAAGAGGAAGGAAGACTTCCAAGCTCCTTTTATGAAGCGATCATAATTCTGATTCTAAAACCAGGCAAAGACAACACAAAGAAAGAAAATTATATGCCAATATCCCTGATGAATATAGATGCTAAAATCCTCAACAAAATATTAGCCAACCGGATCCAACAATATATGGAAAAAATCATACACCATGATCAAGTGGGATTTATTCTGGGGAGGCAAGGCTGGGTAAAATATTTACAAATCTATCAATGTTATTCATCACATAAATGAAAGGAAGGAGAAAAACCACATGATATTTTCAATAGATGCAGAAAAAGCATTTGATAAAATCCAGCACCCATTCATGATCAAAACTCTCAGCAAAGTGGGAATACAGGGAACATACCTCAACATGATAAAAAGCCATCTATGACAAACCCACAGCCAACATCATACTCAATGGGCAAAAATTAAAAGCAATACCCTTAAGATCAGGAACAAGACAGGGGTGCCCCCTTTCACCACTCTTATTCAACATAGTCCTGGAAGTCCTAGCCACAGCAATCAAGAAGAAGAAATAAAAGGTATTCAAATTGTTAAAGAAGAAGTAAAGCTATCATTATTTGCAGATGATATGATATTGTATATAGAAAATCCTAAAGTCTCAGTAAAAAAACTACTAGACCTGATAAATGAATTCAGCAAGGTGGCAGGATATAAAATTAATACTCAGAAATCAGAGGCATTTTTATATGCCAAGAATGAATAGTTAGAAAGAGAAATTAAGGAAACAATCCCCTTCACTATTACAACCAAAAAAATAAAGTACCTAGGAGTAAATTTAACCAAGGAGACTAAAGACTTGTACTCAGAAAATTATAAAACATTGATAAAAGAAATCAAAGAAGATACAAACAAGTGGAAGCACATACCGTGCTCATGGTTAGGAAGAATAAACATCATTAAAATGTCTATATTACCCAAAGAAATGTATAAATTCAATACAATACCAATTAAAATACCAATGACATACTTTAAAGATATAGATGACATATTCCAAAAATTTATATGAGACCAAAAGAGAACACGAATAGCCTCAGCAATCTTAAAAAGGAAGAATAAAGGGGGAGGTATCACAGTTCCTGATATTAAGCCATACTACAAGGCCATTGTACTCAAAACAGCCTGGTACTGGCATAAGAGCAGGCACATAGATCAAGGGAACAGAACAGAGAACCCAGAAAAAAACCCACAGCTCTATGGACATCTGATATTTGACAAAGGAGGTAAGGGCATACAATGGAGTAAAGACAGCCTCTTCAACAAATGGTGTTGTGAAAATTGGACAGCAACCCGCAAAAAAATGAAACTAGACCACCAACTTACACCATTCACAAAAATAAACTCAAAATGGATAAAAGACTTAAATGTAAGGCGTGAAACCATAAGCATCTTAGAAGAAAACATAGGCAGTAAGCTCTCCTACATCTCTCGCAGCGATATATTTGCTGATTTATCTACACGGGCAAAGGAAATAAAAGACAGAATAAACAAATGGGACTATATCAAACTAAAAAGTTTTTGCACAGCCAAAGACAATAAGAACAGAATAAAAAGACAAACTACACAATGGGAGAACATATTTGACAGTATGTCTGATAAGGGGTTAATAACCAAAATTTATAAAGAACTTGTAAATCTTAACACCAGAAAGACAAGTAATCCAATCAAAATTGGCAAAAGAAATGAATAGATATTTCTCCAAAGAGGATATACAGATGGCCAATAGGCTTATTAAAAAATCTAAACATCATTAATTATTAGAGAAATGCAAATTAAAACCACAATGAGATATCACCTCACACTGGTTAGAATGGCATTCAACAACAAAACAACACAGAATAAGTGCTGGCGAGGATGTGGAGAAAAGTAAACCCTCCTGCATTGCTGGTGGGAATGCAGACTGGTGCATCCTCTGTGGAAAACAATATGGAGATTCCTCAAAAAATTGAAAATCGAATTGCCTTTTGACCCAACCATCCAATTTTAGGAATATACCCCAAGAACACCATAGAACGGTTCCAGAAGGAGAAATGCACCCTCATGTTTATAGCAGCATTGTTCACAGTAGCAAATATCTGGAAACAGCCCAAGTGTCCATCAGAGGATGAGTGGATTAAAAAGCTTTGGTACATATATACTATGGAATACTACTCAGCCATAAGAAATGATGACATCGGATCATTTACAATAACATGGATGGACCTTGATAACATTATATGGAGTGAAATAAGTAAATCAGAAAAAAACTAAGAACTATATGAACCAATGCATAAATGGGACATAAAAATGAGACTCAGAGACATGGACAAGAATATGATGGTAACAGGGAGTGGGGTGGAGGGGTGGTGAAGAGGCGAGGAAAGAGAGGGAGGGAGTGGGGGGAGGGTAGGGGCACAAGGAAAACCAGATAGAAGGTGACGGAGGACGATTTGACTTTGAGTGAGGGATATGCAGCATAATCAAAGGTCAAAATAATCTGGAGATGTTTTCTCGGAACATATGTACCCTGATTTATCAATGTCACTGCATTAAAATTAATAAAAATAAGATTAAAAAGAAACATATAAAGGAATGCCCATTAGATTATCATCAGATTTCTCAACAGAAACTCTACAAGCTAGAAGAGAGTAGACTCCAATATTTAAAGTCCTGAAAGAGAGGAACTTTCAGCCATGAATACTATACCCATCAAAGCTATCCTTCAAATATGAAGGAGAAAGAAAAACATTCACAGATACAGAAAAGAAAACCCCCACTCCAGGAATTACTAAAGGGGGTTTTCCAACCAGATACAAAGAACAAAACAAAACAAAACCACAAGTGAAAGCTCCACCAAGAACACAATAAAACCAAATTTAAACTGTGACAACAACAACAAAAAAGGGGAGAGGACAGATATTAACAGTAGGAAAGGACAATGGAGTGCAAAAGTACTCATAAGATAGTGCACTACAATGAACAGGGTAGGCACCCTTTTTATTACTTAATGGTAACCACCATTGAAAAAACCACAACAGAAGCACATGACTTAAAAAAGATTGCAACAGAGGAAAGAAGTATGGAATACAACCAAACAAAAACAAAGGATAGAAAAACAAAAGAGGATAATCAAACTAGACACAAAACTGACAGAAAGCAATGTATAAAATGGCAATAGGGAACCCACAAATGTTGACAATTACACTAAATGTAAACGGATTAAACTCATCAATAAAAAGGCACAGAGTAGCAGAATGGATTAAAAGAGAAAATCCAACTGTATGCTGCCTACAAGAAACTAAGCAACAAGGATAAAAACAAATTCAAAGTGAAAGGCTGGAAAACAATACTCGAAGCAAATGACATCCAAAAAAAAGCAGGCGTAGCAATACTCATATCTGATAATGCTGACTACAAAACAGCAAAAGTACTCAGAGACAAAAATGGTCATTTCGTAATGAATAAGGGGATGCTGAATCAAGAAGACATAAAAATTCTTAATATATTATATGCACCAAACCAAGGAGCACCAAAATATATAAGACAGCTACTTATTGACCTTAAAACAAAAACTGACAAAAATACAATCATACTTGGAGTCCTCAATACACTGCTGACGGCTCTAGATTTGTCATCCAAACAGAGAATCAATAAAGATATATTGGCCTTAAACAAAACACTAGAGCACCTGGATATGATAGACATCTACAGGACATTTCATCCCAAAGTGACAGAGTATACATTTTTCTCCAGTGTACATGGATCATTCTCAAGAATTGACCATATGTTGGGCTACAAAAATAACATCAGCAAATTCAAAAAAATTGAATGCTTGTACCAAGCATATTTTCTGATCATAAAGCCTTGAAACTAGAATTCGACTGCAAAAAAGAGGGGGAAAAACCCACAAAAATGTGGAAACTAAACAACATACTTTTAAAAACTGAATGGGTCAAAGAAGAAATAAGCACAGAGATCAAAAGATATATACAGACAAATGAAAATGACAATACAATATATCAGAATCTCTGGGATGCAGCAAAAGCAGTGATAAGAGAGAAGTTCATATCACTTCAGGCCTATATGAACAAACAAGAGAGAGCCCAAGTGAACCACTTAAATTCACACCTTAAGGAACTGGAAAAAGAAGAACAAAGACAACCTAAAACAAGCCAAAGAAAGGAAATAATAAAAATCAGAGCAGAAATAAATGAAATAGAGAACAGAAAAACTATAGAAAAAATTAATAGAACAAGGAGCTAGTTCTTTGAAAAGATCAACAAAATTGACAAACCCTTGGCTAGACTTACCAAGGAATAAGAGAAAGAACTCATATAAACAAAATCCAAAATGAAAGAGGAGAAGAAATCACCACAGATATCATAGATATACAAAAATTTATTGTAGAATACTATGAAAAACTTTATGCCACTAAATTCAACAATCTAGAAGAAATGGAGAAATTCCCAGAACAATACAACCTTCCTAGACTGAGTCAAGAAGAAGCAGAAAGCCTAAACAGACGAATTAGCAGGGAAGAAATAGAAAAAACTATTAAAAACCTCCCCCAAAATAAAAGTCCAGGCCCAGACAGTCATTCTAGTGAATTCTATCAAAAATTCAAAGATTTGGTTCCTATTCTACTCAAAGTCTTCCAAAAAATTGAAGAAGAAGCAATACTTCCAAACACATTTTATGAGGCCAACATAACCCTCATACCGAAACCAGGCCAGGAGAGCACAAAAAAAGGAAACTACAGACCAATATCTCTAATGAATACAGATGCTAAAATACTAACAAATCGAATACAACAACCTATTAAAAAAATAATACATCATAATCAAGTGGGATTCATCCCAGAATCTCAAGGATGGTTCAACATACGTAAAACGGTTAACATAATACACCATATCAACAAAACAAAGAACAAAAACCACATGATCTTATCAATAGATGCAAAAAAGGCATTCGATAAAATACAACATAATTTTATGTTTAAGACTCTCAACAAAATGGGTATAGAAGGAAAATATCTCAACATGATAAAGGCCATATATGATAAACCATCAGCTAACATCATATTAAATGGCACAAAACTGAAGGCTTTTCCCCTTAAATAAGGAACAAGACAGGGTTGTCCACTCTCTCCTTTCTTATTTAATGTGGTGCTAGAGGTTCTAGCCAGAGCAATCAGACAAGTCAAAGAAGTAAAGGTATCACTTTTTGCAGATGACATGATCCTATACATCGAAAATCCCAAAGAATCTACAAAAAGACTACTAGAAACAATAAGCCAATACAGTGAGGTCGCAGGATACAAAATTAACATACAAAAGTCCATAGCCTTTCTATATGCCAACAATGAAACATTTGAGAATGAACTCAAAAAAATAATTGTCTTCCCATTTGCAACAAAAAATTAAAATACCTAGGAATAAATATAACAAAGAATGTAAAGGACCTATATAATTGTTAAGGGAAAATGCATTGTTAAGGGAAATCCAAAAAGATACAATGAGATGGAAGAATATTCCTTGTTCTTGGATAGGAAGAATAAATATAATCAAGATTGCCATATTACCCAAAGCAATATACAACTTTAATGTAATTCCCATCAAAATTCCAATGACATTTTTTAAAGAAATTGAACAAAAAATCATCAGATTTATATGAAACTATAAAAACCCTGAATAGCCAAAGCAATCCTAAAGAAAAAGAATGAAGCTGGGGGCATTACAATACCTGACTTCAAACTATATATATTATAGAGCCATCACAATCAAAACAGCATGGTATTGGCAGAAAAATAGACACTCAGACCAATGGAACAGAATAGAAAGTCCAGAAATAAAACCACATATATATGGTCAAATAATTTTTGATAAAGGGGCCAACAACACACAATGGAGAAAAGAAAGCCTCTTCCACAAATGGTGCTGGGAAAACTGGAAAGCTACATGCAAAAGAATGAAACTTGACTAGAGTTTGTCCCCTTGTACTAAAATTAATTCAAAATGGATCAAAGACCTAAATATAAGACCTGAAACAATAAAGTACATAGAAGAAGACATAGGTTCTAAACTCATGGACCTTGGTTTTAAAGAGCATTTTATGAATTTGACTCCAAAGGCAAGGGAAGTGAAGGCAAAGATAAATGAATGGGACTACATCAGACTAAGAAGTTTTTGCTCAGCAAAAGAAACTGACAACAAAATAAACAGACAGCCAACTAAATGGGAAATAATATTTTCAAACAACAGCTCAGATACGGGCCTAATATCCAAAATATACAAAGAACTCATAAAACTCAACAACAAACAAGCAAACAGTCCAATAAAGAAATGGGAAGTGGACATGAACAGACACTTCTCCCAGGAAGAAATACAAATGGCCAACAGATATATGAAAAGATGCTCATCTTCATTAGTTATTAGAGAAATGCAAATCAAAACTGCAATGAGATACCACCTCACACCTGTTAGATTAGCTATCTATTATTAACAAGACAGGTAAAATTGCAAATGTTGGAGAGGCTGTGGAGAAAAAGGAACCCTCATTCACTGTTGGTGGGAATGTAAAGTAATACAACCATTATGGAAGAAAGTATGGTGGTTCCTCAAAAAACTGAAAATAGAACTATCTTATGACCCAGCAATCCCTCTACTGGGTATATACCCCCAAAACTCAGAGACATTGATATGTAAAGACACATGTAGCCCCAAGTTCATTGCAGCATTGTTCACAGTGGCCAAGACATGGAAACAACCAAAAAAAATTTCAATAGAAGACTGGATAAAGAAGATGTGGCACATATACACTATGGAATACTACTCAGCCATAAGAAATGATGACATTGGATCATTTACAACAAAATGGTGGGATCTTGATAACATTATACGGAGTGAAATAAGTAAATCAGAAAAAAACAAGAATTGCATTATTCCATACGTAGGTGGGACATAAAAACGAGACTAAGATACATTTTCAAGAGTGTGGTGGTTACGGGGGAGAGGAGGGAGAGGGAAAGGGGAGGGGCACAAAGAAAACTAGATAAAAGGTGACGGTGGACAATCTAACTTGGGTGATTGGTATGCAATATAATTCATCGACAAGATAACCTGGACATGTTTTCTTTGAACATATGTACCCTGATTTATTGATGTCACCCTAGTAAAACTAATAAAAAATAAATAAAAAATAAAAATAATAAAAATAAAACATCGTTCAGACTTAAATATATAAAAAAAGAAATGTTAAATGTCTGTAATTGATACATATAAAATGTCCAATAAATATTGACTTTTACTTTAAAAAGAAAAGAATAACACAAATGAAAACTACATTGAAATGGCATTTTTAACCTGCCATATTGGCAAAGATAGAAAGCTCTGAAAACATCATATTGAGAAGGGTATGGGAGAGAGGGTATTTTCATTTTGTGCCTCATTCATTCAGCCTCACTCAATGCAGATCAATTTGAGATTATGGAGAAAAATTACCAAATGTGTATGTACTTCTTGAGGTTATCCTGTATCAGAACTCCAAATGTTAGGGTGCCTCTAGGCCTTTGTAGATATTCTGAGTCTATCATTTCTTCCTAAATGGTTCTATCCAGTTCCATGTCTTTAATTACCTTATATATTTTATATGTCAGTGATTCTAAAGTTTAACCTTCATCTCAGATACTCCCATGAACTCCAGATTACTTTACTTTATCTGAACAATCTATGTGATATTTTAACAGCATCTTAAACTTAAGGTGACCCAAATAGGATTGATTTTTCTCTTACCTAAATCTACTCCCCTTCTCACCAAGCCTTTTCATTTCAATAAATGATTCCACTATCCACCTAGTCTCTAGCCAAACAAAACAAAACAAAACAAAACTAACAACAACTTTGATTTCACTTAGTCCTTAGTCCTGAACTTTTTGCATCTATTTATCCCTTGATTTTATTTCATTTTAAACGTATTTTAACATGAAGATACTGACTGCTTCTCCCTCTCTAATTTGAATTTTAAATTTCTCCTTGATACTTAAAGTGATCATTTTCCAAGCTGGGAGTCTGGTCCCGCCTGACCGTGGTCCTGGCTCACCATCTTTCCCTGCCTTGGCCGCTTCCGGCCACTTCTCTCCAGTACTGGCTGGTGGTTGGTTACCTTCCTATCTTTGGCTACCACCTCTCATCAGCTTTTTGGGATAAACTTAGATAACTAGACTCTCCCCCCCCCCCGAAGCTGGAAACGGGGAGGCAGTCAGACAGACTCCCGCATGCGCCCGACCGGGATCCACCCGGCACACCCACCAGGGGAAGATGCTCTGCCCATCTGGGGCATCGCTCTATTGTGACCAGAGCCACTCTAGTGCCTGGAGCAGAGGCCAAGGAGCCATCCCCAGTGCCCGGGCCATCTTTTGCTCCAGTGGAGCCTCGGCTGCGGGAGGGGAAGAGAGAGACAGAGAGGAAGGAGAGGGGGAGGGGTGAAGAAGCAGATGGGCGCTTCTCCTGTGTGCCCTGGCCGGGAATCGAACCCAGGACTTCCGCATGCCAGGCCAACGCTCTACCACTGAGCCAACCGGCCAGGGCCGATAACTAGACTCTTAAATGATTGATACAGAAAACTTAGAATGGCAGTGTATTAATTGATAATTATGAGTTGTAATTGCCAAGTGAATGGGAAAGTTTGTGTTGCCTGATCAGCATTGAGGAAGATTATTGAAGCCACCTTATAATAGGAATATTATCTGGAGAACCTATAAAGACAGCAAGAAGAATTAAATTATTTTAAAGGTAACATCTAGCCTGGTGTAGCCAATACCACTATGTATATTCCTGCCAACAAGACCAGTCACTTTGTCCTCCAGTCTACTAAAGTGTAGGATTCATGAAAGCAGGGTCCATATTGTTTGTGTGTACCACGTAATCCAGTGCTTAATACATGGATGAATACTTTTAGGATTCTTTCTCCTGGACTGTGCTACATGAGCACAGACAATGTCTGCTCTCTGACTCCCATTTTCCCCTGATTTTTGCTAATTCTCTCTCTTGTTGACACATTCTTTCTGAATTATTCAAACCAGAGTTGTGCTGTCTTCACATTGGGCCTTATATATTGTCTTTTAAAGTAACTTAACAAATTTGACCTCAAACATTTGGGGTTGATCCCCCCAGTGTAATTATGAAGTTTTCCTCACTTTCACCTCTGTGTACTACTGCCTATGCAACTCATTGATCTAACTGTGTGTCCAGAAGCTAGAAGAGTAACACAGCCACTCATACCCACGGACTTCCACATAGTAATGTTTGAACACTGCTGCATAATACATTGATACTTAAATATTAAGGGCCTAAGATCCTTAAAATGTAGTGGCTTAAAACACTTATTCTGTGCTATTGTTCTGTGTGGCATGGCTTACCTGGGTTCTGTGTCTCTCACTGGTCTACCATCACCTCAAGGCCCTACTGGGAAGGATCCACTTTCTAGCTCACTCACATGGTTGTTGGCAGGGCTCATCTCTTACAGGCAGTTAGACTAAGACTTCTCCATAGAGCATCTCAGAGTCTGGCTCTGTGCTTGGTCTGTGAGGAAGTGAGAAGGCAAGAGTGCAACATTGTAGCCTTTGCTGTCTAACATTCCATTCACTAGAAGCAAGTCGCTAGGTGCAGTCCACATGCACGGAGAGAGGGTTACACAAGGAATGCTACCAGGAGATGAGGATGATTAAGACATTTTAGAAAGCTGCCTACCAGATCTTGATTTTTTTTTCCAATAATAATCTCAGAAAAAGAATATTAGTTTTTCTATATCTTTTAAAAAACAATTTAATTAGATGTGTCATATTTGTTAAGAAACATCAGTTCATTTTTACCCAAAATAAAAAACAATGGCTAGTACTGATAATTACAGCACCTGCTTTGACCATATTTGAAAAATATTTCCAGATTGTTAAATTGTAATAAATAATGACCTTCTCAAAGACCCAAATACAGGGGAGTATATTGCAACAGGCTTAATCAATGTTTAGTGATAATGGAATGTAAAATCAAAAAGCCAAGGATAGAAATCAAATTGCCTTTCTGCAGAAAGATCCTCAACAATTGAAAAACTGCTCTATGAAATTAAGAACAGCTTGATGATTTAGAAAATAGAAACTGAAGAAATAATCTGTATATCCAAGATCTGTCCTCACTACTTATTAGCTTGTCTGTTTGAGAGCAAAAAGGAAGGGCAACAAAAAGAGATGAAAATTTTAGTGGGTTTTCTCTGGCCCTGAGCCACACTGGCTTAGGACTGTTAACTGCAAGTATATCTTGGCCTAAAAATAAATCTCTGCCCTTTCATTTTCAAGTAACATCCCTTCTTAATCTCCAAACCAGAACACAGACACATATTATTAATTTATATACAGATCTGATGGACTCTTTAATGAATGGCTTTTGATGTTCTGATATGGAAAAATTATTCATTATATCCTCAGTAATAGTATTTATTTTTAAATTTTATTTATTGATTTTTGAAAGAGAGAAAAAGGTGAGGGAGGAGCAGGAAGCATCAACTCATAGAAGTTGCTTCTCGTATATGCCTTGACCAGGCAAGCCCAGGGTTTCAAACCAACGACCTCAGTGTTCCAGGTCAATGCTCTATATACTGTGCCACCACAGGTCAAGCAGTAATAGTATTCTTTTAAAACAACATAATATTAGTCACCTCAGCAACTTATGTGACTTTGAGAATGCTAATTGGATATGTATAGAATGGGAGATCAATGACAGACCGGCAACACTTCAGCAAAAGACGCTTCTAGATACTTAACCTATGACCAGGAAATGTGTTAGCCTAGCAATAAATTACTCTAATATGCCTAGCTAATAAAAGTCATGCTACTAGAAGTTTTAATTCGATTTATTTGAGTTTACAACTATAAAAATGAAGATGGTAACAGCTACTACATCCTCTTTTTACTTAAAACCCACTTCATAGAAGCAACATGCTTAACCATTCTGTAAGAATGCTTACAACTTTGGTGCAATTGGAAAGGCTTTGCAATTAGACAGACTTTAGCTGTGTGACCTAGAGTAAGTTACCTAACTTCCCTGGAAACTCAGTGTCCCTCTATATTAAATGGGAGAAATAGTGGTGTCGATGATGGTGATAGTGATAATGATAATCCAATCACAGCTAACATTCATTAAGCGCTTGCTATGTACCAGGAACTGTGTTATTTTATGTGAATTAGTTTGTTTACTCCTCATAATAACTGCATGAGGTGCAAATACAATTATTACCCCCCCATATATGTCCATGTCCTAGTGCGCGTGCCCGCTCGCGCGCGCGCGCGTGCGCGCACACACACACACACACACACACACACACAGGAATTCTTTCGGTCTGTGTATTACATGGCTATTTTACCATTTCCAAATGTATCTACCTCTACCCTAGAACCATGATTATAGATTTTCACTAGACTCTGCATCTTTTCTTCTATTGAAAGAGAATGTTCTTTGTGAAAATTGTTAGGAGTCATTTTTGCTTTCTGTACCATGTTGTTGTTGTTGTTGTTTTCTGCTACAGGTTCTAAACGCTTTTTTCTCCACTCTTTTTTTTAAAGATTTTATTTATTCTTTTTAGATAGCAGAGAAAGAGAGAGAGAGAGAGAGAGAGAGAGAGAGAGAGAGAAAGGGTGGGGGGAGGAGCAGGAAGCGTCAACTCGCACATGTACCTTGACCAGGTAAGCCTGGGGTTTTAAACCAGCAACCTCTGTTCCAGGTCAATAATTTACCCACTGCACCATCAGAGGTCAGGCTTTTTCTCCACTGTTAATACTTTTCATTATGCTGACTCCTGTGGGATGAATAACCTTGAATTCATGTGTCTTATTTTCATCTTTGAGTTGTGTGTGTGTGTGTGTGTGTGCAGAATGATCATTGCTATTATAGCTTGCTTTTATTAAACAAGTTCAGTTGTTTTTGGTACACAATCAGGATGGAATGGTGGAGATAGAGCCCTCACCACTGGAATAAGTCAGTTTACTTCATCTCCTATTTGCTATCCAGATCAGGGACAATTTTTACATGAATCCAGAGTCTGTGCTTTTTCTAATATGTAGTTAACAATCTGGATGACACGTTCTTTATAGTACCACAATAATTCTGTCCATTACATCACTTAATTTATGGGAGTGCTAACACCAAAATCGATAAACATTATTTCTGAAGTGTCAAGAGTGTTAATGGTGTGATTAAAAAAGCAAAAGATTCTTAAAGTCTCTTTGCACAGAACCTTTGATATGCTGTGTTAAGGCGTACCTACCCAAAGCTGTGATATGGAAGACTTAAATCATTAAGACTGTCAACTTTAAAAATGTGTGTCGGGAGCTATTTTTAGCTACATGAATCTTTTGTGCCATATTGTGGAATTTGTTAGCAGGGAGAGGGAGAAACTACATATCTCGGAGAAGACTGTTTCAGGTTGTTTTGAGACATATCAACAGTTGCTAAGGAAATGTAGCTAATACTTCTGGGAAATTCTATAATATTTCATCTAGAAATTAGGAGAAATTTTTAGAGAGCAAAGCTTTTTAGACAAGGAAAGCATATGAAGAGTGATATTAGGGATCAATTTCAAATTGAAAATATGTATTTTTAAGTTTCCTGGAAGACTGAGTTTAAATGGGGTTTCATAACACCATATAAAGGCCTCTAACAGAATCCTGGGAGCTTTCATTTACATCTGATTTTAATGCAAGTACCATTTTAAAGTCTGGTCATATTTCAGTTTATTTTCCATGATTGATGCTTTAAAATGGAGATTAGTACTTCTTTTCACACAGAGAATTAATTAGCATGCTAGAACTGTGGTTCCACAGATTCCCTTATCTTTTCTTGAAAAGGCTATATTAATAGTAAACATTTAATAGGCACTAACTGTTTAGTAGATTTTACAGAGACATAATCTTGGCATGTAATGATTGTATGCTCAAACAGTTCTCTCTGATCAGGTGTAGCACTGTAGAGAGTGAAGAGACCTTCACAGCTACTTTCCCTGAGGCTTACGTTGCTGGCGGAGTCAGGCTAGCAGCCTGAATAACACCAGCTCAGTATGGCATCCCAGTGAGGACTGTTGGGCTAGTCACTTACACCTCCACATCCTATTAGCTGAAGTTCACTTGGCCACAGAGATCAGGCTTGCCCCATGCAAGAACATTATTTTTAGACAGGCTGATTTAACTATATCATCTGATCTACATGCTTTATTACTTTTGGTCTTTTTATTAGAATTTGGGCAGAGAGTAGCAATTATTCCTTTTTTCTCTCATTCACAAGTATTAAATGAGCACCTATTATGAACAAGGAGCTGTGGTTAGTGAGGGGGTAAGGACACAGTTAACACACAGTCTGTCATTGCCCTCAAACAATTTCTATTTTAGTGAGGAAACAGTTCTACAAACAAGCAAATGTAAAACAGCAAGATCAGAGGCACCTTGAAAGTGTGGAAGGAGTTGTAGGGAAGGAACTGGATGGTTTTCCTGCCTGGAAGAGTGAGCAAGGGACCTCCCAGGGGGAGTAATCCTCAGACTGAATAGGACTTGTTGGTAATATACATAGGAAAGGCGTTCAGACAACAGCAAGCAATGTGTGCAAGGTCCTGAAGGCATGGCCAGGGAACAGGTTCCAATCAGCCTGTAGGCTGGCACTTGGGAGCACAGGAGAGTGTCAGAGATAGGAAGGGACAGGGTAGCTGAGGGCCTATGATGGAAGGTTTGTTCTTCCCATTTAAAATCAGTGATTCTCCAACTTCTTATGAAACAGTAGACCCTTCTTTTTGTTGTTGTGTTGCAAGACTATTGCAATGGACCCTAATAAGGGTGGGAAAGAAGGAATAATATCAGGAGAGAAATAATATTAGAGAGAAATATTAGGGGAAACACAGGGTAGGGGCAAAAGTAGGTTTACAGTTGTGAGTATGCCAAACACAGAGTTTATTCTTGTATTTTATTTAGTAATTATTGTATTTTTTCCATACAAACAACTGTAAACCTCCTTTTGCTCTGCCCTGTACGTTAGACTTGGTGAAGGAGCTGGGAGTGGTGCGGGAAACAGAACCCAACTGCGCCCAGTGCTCAGCACTGCCTCCTCGTGTGCTCTCCCTCTCTCTGTGGCCTCCACTGTCCACCACCCTGCTTCATGACTCTCGGCCTTCGGCCCCGTGGCTCTGCCTCTCTGGAACACTTCCCACCTGGCTCAGGGATCCTTCTCGCGCTAACATGGCAGCCCTTGTGATGTCGCTGCATTACTCTGTTCAGAAAATCACCTGAATACTGCTGAAGTATATAACTCTCCTGCTTAAGGACAACCTTCTTCACAATAGTGGTTATATTTTCTTTTGTTTTATGTCAGTGCATAAGCATTTTGTAACCTTTACAAAAATAAGGGCTAATAAATGTTCATTGATATGAACTGATTTGATAGTTTTTGGAAAAACTACATTGTCTTCAGGTTACAGATTAGGTACCAAGTGTAGTAGTAATCTAGAAAATACTGAGATGTCGTATAATCACAAGGACAGGGCAGCCAGGCAACATGTCTTGGTTTTGCCACTTTTCTTGGTGTCTCTCTTAGGTTTTTCCAACATCCAGAGAAGCCAACAGCCAAGGTAGCATCTCAGGCCATATGACAGAACTTAGAATCCACAGCGTAGAGTGGATTCAAGGACCTGATGCTGGCAGTATAAGATGTGGCATGCCAAAATATAGGTACATTAAATAAACATAGTGATAGCAACAAAGGAATGCTAAGAACCAAATGAATGATTCAGACTATTATGTGCTAGAGGAATATAGATAAGATACAGATGGTCAATAGACCTCAAGTATATAGTTAGAAGACTCAGAATTTATTCCAAGTCTGAAGCCCTGACTTTGCACTCCGATCAGAATATTCACCAAAGAAACATTTCGCTAGCCTTTTACTGAATATGTTAACAGAGAAGCTTGTATCAGAGTTGCATTGAAGGTCATGCTTGAAGTAGGCCAAAATGTGAAACTGACCCATGTCTTTCTAGATTCTGTAATGGAGAAGGAGAAGCTATCAGGGAAAATGTCTGTGATGGTTTGACTAGTATTGTCTCTCCAGTGTTATTGAAAAAACAGAATTTTTGGTGATTTTATGTCTATTTTACCTGGAAACATCTCGTCAGACTAATTGTCAGTCATCACAAAATCCATAATACAAACAATGGCATGGAGCATGTTTCATGGTTCTAGGAAGGAAAATTCAGAATTATTAATACTAGACACCTACCCATAGGTCATTCAATTAGATATCATGTGTTTGTAGTTATGCTAAAGATCTGACACCATTTTTCCCTTAAAAATTGGCAAGGCAGGGTAGAGTTATGATACCTCAACTTCCTAATTCAAGAATGGAACTAGAACTTCTGGTCAAGATGGCAGTGTAGGTAAACATGGTACTTGCCAGCAGCCACAACCACATAAAAATTGCAATTAGACTACAGAGCAACCAACATTCAGAGCTGTCTGAAATCTGGCTGAATGGAAGTCCTACAACTAGGAAATTAAAGGAGATGCTACATCAAGACTAGTAGAAGGGGGATGTGGAAATGACTGGTCCCACACCCACCTGTAGTGAATAACAATTGGGAGGGGAATCTCTACTGCAGAAGTCCCCCCACCCCTGAGAAGTGAAGGGTCCCATTCCCACACCAGGCACCCCAGCCCAGGTTTCTGGTGCCAGGAAGAGAAGTCCCCATAACTTCTGGCTGGGAAAACCAGCAGGGATTAAGGTGGAGGGAGACAAGGCTGCTAGTCTCAGGCAGTTCCTCTTAAAGGGCCCACACATGGACTAACTCAGACTCACTCACTCTGAGCTCCAGTGTGGTAACAGAAGTTTGAAAGGCACCAGAGATGCTGAATTGTCCAGTATCAGGATGAGAGCTGGAAGAACAGCTTTCTACCAGACAAAAGTGCTGACAGAGGCCACTCCTTCTTTGATGAGCCCTCTCCCCACAGAGCCTGCAGGTGGACATCATATCTGAGCCCCCATCACCTGGCTCACACTATTTGTCTCAAACTGGTGATTCCCTGAGGCTGTGCCTCACCCAGCTTTTGGGCCCACCCAAGCTATTTCCAGTGATTTTTCTATATGAATGGCTTGTCTTGACTCATGGTTCAAATTTTCTAAAAATCTCTCAAGCAGCATCTGGCCTCAGCAAGACCCATCTACCTCTCTCTGAGTGTCCCCAGGCCCACCACTGGCAGCAGCTGGCCTTGGTTCATAGCTTGGCCTCACTTGGGCACCCTCAAGCCCAGCACAAGTAGCAGCCATCTGCTGATCCCTTTGTAGCTCATGCCACGTGGCCCCAGGCAGAACACAGGCATTGGCTGACTTTGCCCTGCACTATCTAGGAAGCCCCAGAGCCAGCACATTCAGTGGACAGCTTCAAACCATGTCAAGGCACCACCACCCAGCCACCTCCACAAGCAACACATTCAAGGGGTAGACTCAGCAGGCACCAGAGCCCTGCTGAAGTAAGCTCTGCTCTGTGGGGTGGGCCCCAGTACAGCTGGTCCTCCACAGTGGTCAGAGGTCAGAGGTCAGCAGTCAGTGGTTGCAGCCAGTTCTTGAGGCTGATTGGCCTGGAGATAAATCCCTTTCATTGATGTGCCTACAGCAATCAAGGCTCAAGTACAAGAGGAGGGTATATCCAACCAACATGGGGGCACACCTGAAATATCCAGCTCAGGTGAGTGGGGAGGCTGTGCCGCTGGACTCTATAGGACATCTACTACATTAAGCTACTCTACAAGCCTGAAGACTTAGCTCTACCTGATATAGAGAAACCAACACAGGTAGGCTGCCAAAAATGAAGAGACAAAGAAACATGCCCCAGATAAAAGAACAGAACAAAACTTCAAAAAAGGAACTAAATAAAATGGAGACAACCAATCTGCTAGGTGCAAAGTTCAAAACATTATTAGGATGCACAGTAAACTTAGTGAGAATCTCAATAGCATAAAAAAGAATCATTCAGAAATAAAGGATCCTGACTGACATGAACAATAATTTATAGGGAATCAGTAGTAGAGTTGATGAAGCTGAGAATCAAATCAGTGATTTGGAATATAAAGAAGCAAAAAACATCCAATCAGAACAGCAAAAAGAAAAAAGAACCCAGAAAAATGAGGATAGTATAAGGAGCCTCTGGGACAACTGCAAGTGGATCAACATTCACATTGTGGGCGCCAGAAGGAGACGAGAGAGAACAAGAAATTGAAAAAAACTATTTGAAAAAAATGACAGAAAACTTCCCTAACTTGGTGAAGGAAATAGACATACAAGTCCAGGAAGCACAGAGAGTCCCAAACAAGATGAACCAAAGAGAACCATACCAAGACACATCATAATTAAAATACAAAAGTTTAAAGACAAAGAGAGAATCTTAAAAGTAGCAAGAGAAAAGTGGTTAGTTATCTACAAGGGAGCTCCCATAAGACTGTCAGCTGATTTCTCAACAAACAGAGGAATTGGCAAGAAATTCAAAGTGATGAAAACAAGGACCTACAACCAAGGTTACTCTACCCAGCAAAGCTATCATTTAGAATTTGAGGACATATAAAGATCTTCCCAGACAAGAAAAAGCTAAAGGAGTTCATCACCACCAAACCAGTATTACATGAAATATTATAAGGTCTTCTTTTAAAAGAAGAAGAAAAAAAAAGTATGAACAATAAATATGACTGATATGAACAATATCAATAATAAAATGGCAATAAATACATCTCTATCAGTGAATGAATCTAAAAAAACAAACAAAATAAATGAATAATCAGAACAGAAACAGACTCATAGGTTCAGAGACCCTTTTGATGGTTGCCAGATGGGAGAGGAGGTAGAGGGCAGGTGGAAAAGGTGAAAGGAATAACAACAAGTAAAGCGTGGTTGTTACAGAACACTCCTGAGGATATCAAGTACAGCACTGGGAATATACCTACTTGATAATACTCTAGTAACTGTGTGTCAGATGGGTGGATATAAGAATTACTGTGATGACCATCTAGTAAGTTATGTAATATCTAATAACTGGGGTGTACACCTGAAACAAAATAATAATGTATGCCAACTCTAACTAAAAATAAAAAATAAGGAAATAGATAAGTAAGTTACCCTAAAAAATAATAAAATAAAAATAAAGTATACCTTAAAAAGATGGAACTATAGCTCTTTTTTTTTATTTTTATTTTTTTATTTTTTTTTATTTATTTTATTTTTTTGGTATTTTTCTGAAGCTGGAAACAGGGAGAGACAGTCAGACAGACTCCCGCATGCGCCTGACCGGGATCCACCCGGCACGCCCACCAGGGGCGACGCTCTGCCCACCAGGGGGCGATGCTCTGCCCCTCCGGGGCGTCGCTGTGTTGCGACCAGAGCCATTCTAGCGCCTGGGGCAGAGGCCAAGGAGCCATCCCCAGCGCCCAGGCCATCTTTGCTCCAATGGAGCCTTGGCTGCGGGAGGGGAAGAGAGAGACAGAGAGGAAGGAGGGGGTGGGGGTGGAGAAGCAAATGGGCGCTTCTCCTATGTGCCCTGGCCGGGAATCGAACCCGGGTCCCCCGCATGCCAGGCCGACGCTCTACCGCTGAGCCAACCGGCCAGGGCTGGAACTATAGCTCTTATCACAAGGAAAAAGAAAACCACTTTTTTTCTTTTTCTTGTTTTTTATAACTATATGAGGTGATGGATGTTAAGTAAATTTGTTGTGGTAATTATTTTACAACAATTGTGAATATGCTATATGCCTTAAACGTACACAGTGCTAACCCTGAATAGCCAGAGCAATCCTAAGGAAAAAGAATGAAGCTGGGGGCATTACAATACCTGACTTCAAACTATATTATAGGGCCACGACAATCAAAACAGCATGGTATTGGCAGAAAAAATAGACACTCAGACCAATGGAATAGAATAGTAAGTCCAGAAATAAAACCACATACGTATGGTCAAATAATTTTTGATAAAGGGGCCAACAACACACAATGGAGAAAACCTCTTCAACAAATGGTGCTGGGAAAACTGGAAGGCCACATGCAAAAGAATGAAACTCGACTACAGTTTGTCCCCTTTTACTAAAATTAATTCAAAATGGATTAAAGACCTAAGTATAAGACCTGAAACAATAAAGTACATAGAAGAAAACATAGGTACTAAACTCATGGACCTTGGTTTTAAAGAGCATTTTATGAATTTGACTCCAAAGGAAAGAGAAGTGAAGGCAAAGATAAATGAATGGGACTACATCAGACTAAAAAGCTTTTGCTCAGCAAGAGAAACTGACAACAAAATAAACAGACAGCCAACTAAATGGGAAATAATATTTTCAAACAACAGCTCAGATACGGGCCTAATATCCAAAATATACAAAGAACTCATAAAACTCAACAACAAAAAAACAAATAATCCAATAAAAAAAATGGAAAGAGGACATGAACAGACACTTCTCCCAGGAAGAAATACAAATGGCCAACAGATTAATGAAAAGATGCTCATCTTCATTAGTAATTAGAGAAATGCAAATCAAAACTACAATGAGATACCACCTCACACCTGTTAGATTAGCTATTATTAACAAGACAGGTAATAGCAAGTGTTGGAGAGGCTGTGGAGAAAAAGGAACCCTCATTCACTGTTGGTGGGAATGTAAAGTAGTACAACCATTATGGAAGAAAGTATGGTGGTTCCTCAAAAACTGAAAATAGAACCACCTTATGACCCAGCAATCTCTCTACTAGGTATATACCCCCAAAACTCAGAGACATTGATACATAAAGACACATGTAGCCCCATGTTCATTGCAACATTGTTCACAGTGGCCAGGACATGGAAACAGCCAAAAAGCCCTTCAATAGAAGACTGGATAAAGAAGATGTGGTACATATACACTATGGAATACTACTCAGTCATAAGAAATGATGACATTGGATCATTTACAACAAAATGATTGGATCTTGATAACATTAAACAAAGTGAAATAAATAAATCAGAAAAAAACTTAGAACTGCATGATTCCATACATAGGTGGGACATAAAAACGAGACTAAGAGACATTGACAAGAGTGTGGTGGTTATGGGGGTGGGGGGGTGGGGAGGAGAGGGAGGGCGAGGGGAAGGGAGAGGGGGAGGGGTACAAAGAAAACTAGATAGAAGGTGACAGAGGACAATCTGACTTTGGGTGATGGGTATGCAACATAATTGAATGACAAGATAACCTGAACATGTTTTCTTTGAACATATGTACCCTGATTTATTGATGTCACCCTATTAAAATTAATAAAAATTTATAAAAAAACAAAAAACTTACACAGTGCTGTATGTTACAATAAAACTGAAGAATAATGGAACTAAATAAATGAGAAGTAGTATAGCATAGTAGTTAAGAAAATATGATTAAATACCAAACTGCTTAGATTCGAATGCTGCCTTTTCCAAACTAATTATGAAACATGGAGCAAAGTACTGAGCTGCTCTGTGACTCAGTTTCTTTGTGTGTAAAATGGTAATAATAATATATAGTACATGGATTAAATAAAATAATACATATAAAATATTTAGAATAGGTTCTAGAGCATATTAATACTACACAATAAATATAGCTATTACATTATTAATGACAAGTTGATGATAAATATGATTATTATTACTCATTCATGAAGTTCATAATTAATACTATTATGTGGCTAGTACAGGAGGACATAACAAATAACATTAAACTTTTATAGAGATAAATTCACATTTTTTCCATCAAACAATCATATTTGGTAAGATCATCTGGTAATGGTTATAGCTGTATGGAACTCTGCTACTGGGGTAGACAGCAACCCATGTGGTGACTGCCCCAGGCTCTGGAGGTAGAAGACATTCTTCAGGATCTCAAAGGCATGTCGACCATGCAGGTGCGCAGGCAAGAGTGCAGCTGTACCTGCCAGGAGGACAGTCAGCACCCACCATTCTTTCAGGTTTCAAAGAGAACAATAGCAAGCTTAAGAAGCTTAGTCACACCATCTCGGATACAGTCAGTCCTAAGACTTACACTGTAATTTGTATGCCATATACTTGGTTTTAACATGGCATTTTATTTGATTCTGTTAAGCACGTTTGTAGGTTAGAAAATTCTGCAGAATCAGGCTATGTAGGCAAGTTTATAGGCAACATTTGTTCCCTTTGCAAGGAAATGATAGAGTTACAGATGCCACAAGAGAAGGCAAATGCATTACAGTGACTGATAGCACCAAACAAGGCTGCATTCAGTATACCAGGAGCATCTACTATCAGTTTTGTTTGTTTGTTTTAAGATGCCCTTTGTTGTCTTCAAAGATTGCAATTCAGGCACTAACATGAAGGTTAGTTCAGATAAGAATGCATCTAATCTCTACTCTCTGTAGATGGCAAAAACAAATTATTATTTAGAACAGAAACAACCTTATTACATATTGTCTGTGTGCCAATGACTACATACAAGTAGCTCACAGTCAGAATGATGAATAGCAGTGATTGAGTTGGTTTGCTAAGTTGTGCATCACTTTGGTCATTTTATCAATTCTCAAGCAGAGAAGGGTTTTTTGAAATTTATCTGGATCACCCTTGAAAGTTAAAGATCATCTCTGTGGCATCATCTCTTACAACAAATCAACACTAACCAACAAATTGAGATTTAGTGGTGTGTGTGTAAAAGGCACTGTGATGGACAGGCATTGTTCTGTAAACAAATCAATAGCATGGTCTCTCTTTCCAAAGATGGGTGATCATGCACAGATTACCTAACAGAATTAATCAATAATAATAATAAGTTACACAATAAGACAACTCTAAAGAAGTGCTATAGGCAGTATATGAAAAAGTGCCAGATCCCTGATAGACATGATAAGAAGAGAGTTTGTTTGTGGTGAACTTAAATGGTGGTATAAAGACTTCCTGGAGGGAGGGAGAGAGAGAGAGAGAGAGAGAGAGAGTAAGAAGGCTTGAGATTGCCTTTGAATATTTTGTAGGTGGAGAGAGATATGAAAGTTTATTCCAGGTAGGGTTCCAGCACAAATATAAGGGAACATAAGGTATACAAGCAATAGAGAGCAAACCCGATTAACAAGAGTATAAAATATGAAGAGCCAGGTTTCTAAAACTAGGAATTGCATACCTTTAAGGATATGCAATAGTTGGTTAGGGTGTGACAAGACATAGGATAACTATGGATCAACAGAATATGAGCAATAGAAGAACCTTTCAAATCTTGTTTGCTGCTATGTATTTGGGGCTTGGAATAGTCTCTGGCATGAAAATTACACTCTTGTCTGTGATTAAGGGTACTCTGATAAAAAGTAAGGCTAGAAAAATTGTTTGATGCAAGCTTGCAGAGAATTGAATAGAGGGCATGTGGTTCAAAGTTGACTGTATTATAGGCTCCAGTGCATATGAGAACCTCTTGAATCATAGGCAAAAACCTGTTGTGCATTATGCACTGTTTGAGGGGCCATAGCTCTTGTTAGACACTGAAAGGGAGCCATGTTCCCAAAAGATTAAACTTTGCTTAATAAGCAGTGAGTAATAAGGAATGATTTTGAGCAAGAGAGTGATAAAATTGGTAATTGAGATGATGAGTCAAGTGCAGGGGGAGGGAGAGACTGGAGCAAAGAAAACCAGGTAAGGGCTGTGCAGGCTGGAAAGGAGATGGCTCTGCTCGCCCAAATGTGGGGTCAGTGGTCTTCAAGGAGACAGAGGAAGAGGAGTACTCAAAGGAAAGCTATACTTTGAAGGATACTGATGAAATATTTGTGGAAAAGATGGGGAAATGGGAGGCAGTGAAGTTAGATTCAATTTCTAAAGAAATCAGTCAATCAACATTTACTTTTTCAAGTGTCTTGAGTCTTCACTTTGCTGTAAGACTTTCATATAAGGATTTATTCCTGTCACAATCAGAACTTAGATCTTCTTTGCAAGGCCTGATTGAAAGGATTGGGGTGCCCCCCTCATATCTTAAAATCAAGGACATCAGTGAATTATAAGCTGCAAAGTCACATTAATACCAACATTCAAATAGTTTATTTCAAAATTATCTGGATTCAAATCTCTGGTTGAATTCATGGAAGTTGAAATATCTTCAAATATTTCAGATGCCTCTGTTTTTGCAGGTGTTTAGAAGACCAGTTGATAATTAAGCCTTTTTACTTTCACAATTGAACATACTACCAAGTCAAGAGATTTCAAATTTTGTTATTTCAGAAATAGAGTCCCTCATTGTCTCAGTGCAAATTAGTTGGGTTGATCATATTTAATGAGAGAATATTAGAATCCTGAAAAGTAACATTCCATGTGTACAGATACATATATACCTGCAGGTAATACAAACATTTGGTGACCATTACATTAAGGGAATGTTCCCATTTGCCCTTGATCACCTCAGTCACTAGGAAAAATGAACCTTCTAGGCTCTAAGTTAACCTCACCCACCTGATTACAGTTTATCACATCTGGAAGGCAGAGGTCACGAAGTAACTGTGGAAAAGATAGGCTGTCTTCAAAGGTAAAAGTACCATATTTCCCATATATAAAACTGGCCTTAATTTTGGGACCTGAAATTTGAAAAAAAAAATGTATATCGTAAAGTTATTGAACTCAAGGTTTATTCATCATAAAAGTCATACAACTCTTCACCAATGTCAAAAACTCCCAGCAATTAGCTTGTCCTCATCTGTGTCTGATGACGAATCACTGTCTTCAACAATGAGCGCAGAAACAAGTGTGAAAAAGCAGGAAGTGCAAGTAAAAACCTCTACAACCCACTGTATAAAACGCACACAGTTTTTAGACCCTAAATTTTTCGGGAAAAGCTGCCTCTTATTCATGGGGAAATACGGTACTTTTTTTTTTTTTTTTTTGTATTTTTTGAAGCTGGAAACGGGGAGGCAGTCAGACAGACTCCCACATGAGCCCGACGGGGATCCACCCAGCATGCCCACCAGGGGGCGATGCTCTGCCCATCTGGGGCATCGCTCTGTTGCAACCAGAGCCATTCTAGCACCTGAGGCAGAGGCCATGGAGCCATCCTCAGCGCTCGGGCCAACTTTTGTTCCAATGGAGCCTTGGCTGCGGGAGGGGAAGAGAGAGACAGAGAAGAAGGAGAGGGGGAGGGGTGGAGAAGCAGATGGGCGCTTCTCCTGTGTGCCCTGGCCGGGAATCGAACCCGGGACTCCTGCACGCCAGGCCAATGATCTACCACGGAGCCAACTGGCCAGGGCGGTACTTTGCTTTTCAAGCAGATTTTTTTGCTTTTTAAGTTATTCCAGCTGCCACAAGTGGTCTCAACAACAAAATGGCCTTGGACCCATTACCTGATGGTGTACATAGTTGTGCCAAAGAACTAGTCAGGGCTCTGCTGTTGTAGCCTTTTCACAGCCTGCTGTCTTCCTTGCTAGTGTTCACACAGCAAGTACTATATTAAAGAGCAACTCAGCGCCTACCTGGTGTTTTGATGGCTCTCTGGCGGCCTCTGGTGGTTAATACTATATGTGCTTCTAGAGGGGACAGCCTAATACTAGACTCCATTTGAGCAAATGCAGAAACAAACATTTGAACAGAAACACTGAAATTTTCTGGTATGAACCAAAGTCTGATACTAACTTGTAGCTATAACTCAGAAGGATCACTATATCACTTATATATAATATAGAATAGCATCTTAGAGTGAGTTGTTCATATAGTATGTATTTAAGCATTTCCCTCCTCCCTCCCTCTCTGTCTCCACACATACGCAGCCCAGAAACTCACATTTCTCAAGTGGTTCTTCTAACAGGCAATTCCCAAGATGTGTCTGTGGGTATATATAAGAGTGATGTTAACTTTTTTATTTCTAGCTTTCCATAGAACTGAACATTAAACCTCTTAATTATCACAGTTACAGATGTCCATTTTAGCAACTTGCTGTCTTGTCCTGGTGAGGGAACTGGACATACTGAGTGGTTACATGGAAGAGAGTGGGATGTGCGGCCTCAACACATGCATTTTCACATTGCACACTGCTGGGTGCATGAGGGCTCCTTTCATGTCTTTTGTTTTTAATTCTTGGTAGGGCGTGTATAATCAGTGACATAAACATCATCCATTAGTCAGTTCAGCCTTCCTTGAAGTATTAGTATTCTAAACAATCCTATTACCAAAGCATTATTTTGACACTTTATTAAAAGTCTTACAGCTCTAGCGTTGCTAGCTGCAAATATAGTTTTATGCAATTAGGATTATAATGAAAGCTTTATTACAATGATATATAACTTATATCATCCTAATAAAAGTTTCTGTACATAGCAATGCTTTAATAATGTTGTTTCTGTAACAATGATTCCTTAGTAATGGAGCTTCTCTCATGGCAACTTCATTATTAGGAAATGATTTCAGTAATAGAAATGCAAATAAAGATTTTGAGAGGAGCACTTTATGCTTGACTCTATTACTGACCTGCAAGCTTCTCATGCATTACATCTAATCATTACTAACCTACCGTGTAGATTATAGTTATGCTTATTACTATCCTGTTATAGTTTAGCATTGTGTCTTTCCAAATTGTTGAAATTAACTGCCATTTTAAAATAAAATTCAAGGGTTAAAATAGTTTAAATTTTAATTAAATTTTGTTTCTAAAGCATTAAAAATGTTTCACAAACCCTTTCTAATTTTTATTGCATCAGAGACTGAGTAGGCCAATAGCATTCACACTGGAGTGCATGTTTGTACTCTTGGGTGTATGTAGAACATTCCCAAAGGAAATGTGGGTATGGAGAGTTTTAAAGGAATTAGCTCCCAGATCTTCTATATGCACCCTTTCATAAAATCTCTCTTCTTGAAAAGGCATTTCTGGCTGGGATTCTCCTTTCTGATCCCCCATTTTTGTCTTTGCCTGTACAAAACAAAGGCATACCTCACACCCACCCCTCTTTACAGTGGCATATTGCTCAGCCAGGCCTTCAAACAAAGGAGCAATTTGACAACCCTTTTTTTTATACCCTCCATCCCAATCCATGTTTTTAAGAGCCAGGAAATACAGGATAGTAGCAAAGGTCCTAGTCTCTGGAGCCAGACAGTCTGTGTGTGGATCTGCAAACTTGAGGAGCCATTTCAGCTTTCTCAGCCTTAGTTTCTGCATCTATAAAATGGGGATAATAATAATTTTAGGTTATTGTGAAGATTAAGTAGATTCATACACATATGAAAAAGACATGACCTGTAGTATATACTAAATGATGCTATTAACTCCTGATTTATAATTTTACAATACATTTATTATTTTGATCAACCAAGTACTGCTAATAATTTTAATGACAGCTCAAACATCTTAGTTAATACTTAGAGCAAAATGGTCACAGGAAATTTTGGAAAATAAATTCCTTTCTATTTTTTGTTTACAAGAATATGACCAATAAAAAGCTTTTACGTATGAAATATACATTAGGATAAAAATCTTTGAGAGAACTGGAATGGAAAGAGTTCAAGGAGAAAAATATAAAATATCCAATTGTTGATATTTTTAAAAATGAGTGATGGTGGCTATTATAGCACTGTGGCATTTATTTCTAATTAAATGTGTTTAAGATAGTGACATAATAGTATTATTTTAAATTGTAGGTATATGTAAAAAGTATGTATATTTAAAATTGTCAATATTTACAATACACTGGAAAATTACATCCTTTTCAACTATTTAATAAAAAAATTGTAGTGGCCAACTTATGTGCCTACGGTTATGTAGATAGGTATTTTTAAATATAGGTGTGTGTAAGCAAAATGTTCAAAGACATTGGAATAAAATCTTGATTTATAGGAGTAAAATGTAAGTGAAATTATAAAATTTTTATAATTTGGTTTCTGAGTGCTAGGTATTGAGAATAATATCTTCTTTACCAAGTTATAAAACTACACAAAATTCTAGAATTCTTAGGCTCCTCTGGCAGAAAGTCAGTTTGACTCCATGTGGACTAACTTGCTGAATATTTCCAGTGCTTCACAGAAGATTGGTGTGTAGACAATAGTATATTCCTCGGTTGATTAGTAATGCCTGGGAGAGAGCAGTTGCCTTTCAATGGGGAGCGGGATTTGTTCTTTGATCTGTTTGGGGAAGGGGCCTGTTTGGAGTGGAGTGGCTCCTGTCCTGAGCCAGCAATGGTGAGGCTGTACTGCTGGATGGATGCTGAGAGGTTTAGTTCATGCCGAAAAAGGCTAGTGGAGGAGCACCAGCTAAGACAAGAAAGAATGAATGGGCCTCTTATGAAGAACGTGTTAGAAATGGGCTATTTTCTACGTAAAAAAATAAGAAGTGTTGAAGAAAATGTACATGTCTGTGGGTGTGTTTTACTGCCAATTATATTTATATCCGTTTGACTTGCAACAATTTTAGTTCTCATTTTTAACTCATACCATGCCTGAAGATGAAAGTTTGGATGCCATTTTCATATGGGGCAGGTTTCCTGTCAGCAGATCCATGGCTGCAACCATAATGGATATACAATTTTATGTGCTGGTTTTTACACTTAACATTCTTTTCCAGACCTTT